>NW_008246136.1:230635-239734 GCF_000281045.1 Saprolegnia diclina VS20
GCAACAAAGATGAGGTGTCATTCACACAAGATGCAAATGTCAAAAAGAATGCATGTCATTACACTTGCCGACTCTGAATGGTTTAGATGCTCACGGCCATCTCCATCGTGTTGGGGTTGAACGCCTGGTACGGGTGCTGGCGCTTCGTGTTGCGGCCCTCGACCACCGCCGCGTACGCGCAGACGTCGGCCGTGAACTTGCGGCAGACGGCCTTGGCAGCGTCGTCGAGCATGATGTGCGAAAAGTCCTCCTTGATCGATGGCTGCACAAAGCCGGTGGCCGCCATGATGAGGGCGCCGCGGACGCACGGACCAGGACGCCCCGCAAGCTCGCCTTCAACCCAAGCCGAGGGGCAAAAGGCCGGGTCCGAGACGTACTCGGCGATCGTGCCGAGGTGGTTGTGCATCGACGAGACGAGGAAGATGGCGTGCGCCACAAAGTCCTTGATGTTGTCCTTGCTGAGCGGACGGATCGAGTTGGGCGGCAGCGTCGTCTTGAGGTAGCTCCAGAAAGCCTGGACGGCCGTGTCCTGCGTCAAGCTCTCATCGCACGGGTAGTAGAGGTCGATGTAGCTGCCCACGAAGCCGCGCACGATGAGCCAAAAGTCCATGCCATCTTCGTGGTACGGCAGCGTCGTCGTGTCGATGTTCTGACGCGCCTTGTGCTCCGGGAACGTCTCGTACTTGAAGTTGGCCAGGCCGAGCTCCCACGTCTGCTGCATACCCTCGACGCTCAGCGAGAACGCGCGGTGCAGCATACCCTTGGGCCAAAAGAGCGCGTACGACGCGTTGTAGTTGATGATGACCGAGCGGAACGTAAACGGCTTGAGGAGGCGGCGCAGCGGGTGCGTTGGCGGCAACTGCTCGCGCGTCGACGTCACGAGGCCGTTGGCGACCGTGATGTGGATGCCCAAGAGATGGTCCAGCGCCGTGACCTTGGTCTGGAGACTGCCGCGGAAGCAAAGCTTGGCGTACTCCCAGTCCTCGTCGCCCGGGTGCACCGTCTTGCCGAGACGGACGATCTTGGTGACCTTGCCCTTGGCGTTGAAGTACGCATCAGCGCCGTACTTGGCGTAGCCGGGACGCACGTCCAGCGCTTGCATAAAGTCGAGGCAGATACCGTAGTACGAGCCGTCATCGTGCGCGGTCCGGAGCTTCGTGACGAGGTGCTGGCCGAGGCCGTTGAACACGAGGAGTTCAAGCGCGCGGTCCGAGTACCGGTCGTTCCAGTGAACGTTGACGCGCGGCCACATGCTGCCGACCTTGCTCATGACGTAGCGCTCCATGTCCTCGCCTGGCAGCCACGTGTGCTCAAAGTCGTCACCGAGCGGGCACGAGTCGCGGAGGAACTTGACCGTGGCGACCTCGTTCCAAGGGTCGGACGGCCAGTCTTCGTCCTCGGTCGGGATTTGGATTTTGAGGCCGTAGAGCGTGATCTTGGGCAGCGTCTTTTGGTACTTGGGCGCGGTAATGGCCTGGTTGGCGAACGGCTTGTTCCACATGGACTGCTTCTTCGCGAGGAGCTTGAGCATGAGGTGCGTCCAGAGGTCGAGGCGCTCGTCCGCAAACATGTCGTGAAGCGCCTCCTTGTCGTCGCGGTAGACCTTGGCTTCGGGGAGCGAGAGGAACTTCCAGTCTTCCTCGCTGCCCGCGACCTCGACCATGCTCGCCGAGAGGTCCGTGCGCCGGTGGAAGCCGACGACCATGAGCCCGCCCTTGGGCATCGGGTTGACGAGTGTCGTGTCGAGGGTGTAGTCTTGGTGCGGTAGCATCTTCCACATAAAGTCAAAGAGCGACACCATGAAGCTCTGCAGAATCAGCGTCGAGAGCTCTTCCCCCGCGCACCGACGGTCCGCGCCGATCGCGTGCGGGCAAAAACCGAACGCCATGTCGACCTTGGCGGTGCTGAAGCGCGACGGGTCGAACTTGGTCGGGTTGGCCCACACGGACGGGTGCTTGTTGGTGCCGTCGAGTGCAGCCGCCACGAGGCAGCCCTTGGGCACGTGAAACGTTCCCTCCGACGTGCGCACGTCCGTGTCCTTCGTCGCGCGCGCGTACATGTGGCTCGGGCCCGCTACGTACGTGCGTTTGACCTCCTGGATGTAGTTGTTGACGTAGCCGAGGTCGCCCAAGTGGCTCCACCGATCGGCTTCGGCAGGGTACTTGGTAATGAACGCGTCCCGCCCAGCTGTGAGCTGCGCGAGGACATCCGTACTGCTGGCCGCCGCGGTGATGCAGTTGGCGACCCAGCACTCAAGTCCGCCGAGGCTCATGCAGAGCAGGTGGAAGAGCTCCGCGCGAAGGTCGTCGTCGCTGAGGACGCCAGCAGCGACGAGATGGTCGAGCGCGCATGGCTTGGGCTTGCCCGTGTGCACACGGTCATGGCTCGTCGCCAGCGCTGGGTTGATCATCGTCCGGATGAGCTCGTCGCGGCTACGAACGCCTGCGGGGTCGGCACGGCGCACCGAGTTGCGCAGCGCGAGCATGTACGTGTCAAGGAGCTCACGAGAGTTGTCGTAGTTGTCTTCGAGGCCGAGGATCAAAAGCAGAGAGAGCTTGAACACGAGGACCTTGGCGTTCGCGACGAGGGACATGGACGCGCCGTGAGCAGCCCATTTGGCATGCTCGTTCTGGATCGTCGTCCGAATGAGCGGCTTGTAGGCTGCGAGTTGCGCACCGCTGAACGCCGCGAGCACCAATTTCTTCTTGCGAGCGTGGGCATCGCCGTCCGTCGTCGGGAGCACGGCACCGAGAAGCTCGTTGAGGCCGCTGGGCAAAGCGCCGTGGCGGACAAACGTCCCATCGCGCAAGTTGGCGTCAAAAACCTTGAGCGCTTCGGGGCCGCAGAAGCCGACAACCTTCTCGGTGGCGAGCGCCTTCTCGAGCACGAAGAGATCGCCGTCCATCATGGCCGACCGATCGCCGTCGAGGTACATGACCATCTTGTCCATGTGCACGTCGCCGTGCGTCGCGCCAGTGCTGGTGAGGTTGCCCATGCTGCTGAGGCCGGCAATTGGAAAATGACACGAGAGATGGTTGGCGTCGCGAAAAGATCGCGTGGGGATGTACTGTACGCTATCAGCTGCGACTGGGAATGGCGCCACCGACGGGCGGAGATACCCCAATGATCAACAGCAACGCTGTTGGTGCATGGAGGATCGGCAGACGAAGCGTGAGGAGGCTCAAGGCGTGCTTGCAGCCGTCGCTCCGGAGCTTCTCTCGAGTCACAGGTGTCGCAGGAAATTCAGGGATCGTGAAGGAACACCGGTTGGATAGCATTTTGTACTCATGGGTCCAGGTTGAACCTGTATATTTCGAAGCCGCAGTAGCTTTGAGATTCCGGTGGATGGCGGGTGCGTGTGAATTACCGTTGCCTGCAAGGCGCAGCTGGGATGATAGATGCAAACCAAGCCACAAGGGGAGTTTCATGTAGTTGGCAGCTCTATCACCAGCTACGAAAGCAGACGACGGGTTCCTTGACCATGCGATCAACGAGGCCTCGTGTCAGAAGTCGATGGCGTGCGTCTTATCAGCCTGTGACGTGGCGTGACGCCTGTGATCGCAAAGATCGAAGATCAGCAAACAGACGCATTGTGATAGGCCCGAATTAATTGCCGCTGTCTGATTGGCTCGTTTTCGTGGATGTGTGAAATATCGAAGGCAATGCCTCCTCGCCCTGGGGCTTGAAGCTATCAGTCTCTTCACGACAAGGTTGAATTTTCTTGTAGCCAACACCACTCTGATGCTTAATGCAGCCCTGCCGCTATTATGGTAACAGTGTGATCGAGACGAGCAAGTTGGGTCAACGATGTGTTGCGACATACAAGGGCTTTATATGTAGAAAGTATGCACGCTTCATGATAAGCAACCGTCATGGTACAGCTAGATGCTCACGGCCATCTCCATCGTCTTGGGGTTGAACGACTGGAACGGCTGCACGCGCGTGGCGTTGCGGGCGTCGACAACCGCGATCTGAGCGATGACAGCGGCCGTGAACGCTTTGCAGACAGCCTTGGCTGCGTCGTCGAGCATAAGGTGCGAAAAGTCTTCCGTAATGTCTGGTTGAGTGAACCCAGTCGCTGTCATGATGAGAGCGAGACGGACTCCAGTGCCGGGACGCCCCGCAAGCTCGCCTTCAACCCACGCCGAGGGGCAGAAGGCCGGGTCCGACACGTACTCGGCGATCGTGCCGAGGTGGTTGTGCATCGACGAGACGAGAAAAATACCATGGGCAAGGAAGTCCTTGAGGTTTTCGAGGTTGAGAGGGCGCATCGTGAACGGCAGCTTCTCATCGAGGAACGTCCAGAAGCGCTTGAGGTCGGCGTCCGCCGAGGTGGCGTCCTCGCTCTTGTAGTAGAGGTCGACATAGTCGTTGGCAAAGGTGCGACAAATCTGCCAGTACTCGATTCCGTCCTCGTGGAACGGCAGCGTCACCGTGTCAATGCTCTGACGTGCCTTGCGCTCCGGAAACGTCTCGTACTTGAAGTTGGCGAGGCCATACTCCCACGTCTGCTTCATGCCCTTGTCCGTCAGTGCATAGGCACGCTGAAGCATGCCCTTGGGCCAAAAGAGCGATCGGCCCGCGCCAAAGTTAATGGCGACGGAGCGGAACGTGAAGGGTTTGAGCAAACGACGAACCGGGTGCGCCGGCGGCAATTGCTCGCGAATAGAAGTGACCATGTAGTTGGCGACCGTCGCGTGGATCCCCAAGAGATGGTCCACCGCCGTGACCTTGGTCTGGAGACTGCCACGGAAGCACAGTTTGGCGTACTCCCAGCCGTCTTCCCCGGGGCGACTCGTAACGCCACCGCGGATGATCTTGGTGACCTTGCCCTTGGCGGTAAAATACGCGTCTGCGCCATACTTGGCGTACCCAGGACGGACCTCGAGTACGTTCATAAAGTCGAGGCAAATGCCGTAGTACGAGCCGTCGTCGTGAGCTTCCGGGAGCTTCATGAGGAGGTGCTGGCCGAGACCGTTGAAAGCCAAGAGCTCGAGCGCGCGGTCCGAGTACCGGTCGTTCCAGTGGACGTTGACGCGGGGCCACATGTGGCCGAGCTTGCTCATGACGTAGCGCTCCATGTCCTCGCCGGGCAGCCACGTATGCTTGAAGTCATCGATAAATGGCGCGTGGTCGCGTAGAAAGTTGGACTGCTTGATCTCAAGCCACGGTTGTTTGGGCCAGTCTTCGTCCTCCGTGGGAATCTCGATGCTGGTTTGGATCAGCGTGAGCTTGGGCAACACTTTTTGGTGCTTGGGGATCGTGAGGCAGCTCTCGACGAATGGTCGGTCCCACGTCGCCTGCTTCTTCCCAATCAACTTGATCATGAGGCGCGTCCACAGATCCATGCGCGCATCGTCATAGAGGTCGGCGGTGCCACTTCCAACGAGCTCTTTCGCTTGTGGAAGGCTCAAAAAGTGCCAGTCTTCGTCCGAGCCCGCCGTACCAAAAGTTACAACATCGTCAAGTGTCCGTCGGTGAAACCCGACGGCCATGAGCTGTCCGATGGGGGTTGGCGTTGACGATTTTTCTTCGAGTTGGTAGTTTTGGCCAGGCACCATCTGCCAGATGAAGTCGAAGAGCGATACAACAAAGCACTGAAGCACGAGCGTCGTGAGCCCCTCGCCCGCGCAGCGGCGGGCAATGCCGATCGAGTGCGGACAAAACTTGTACATCATGTCCGGCGCCGTCACGTCGCGCGCCCCATCCTTGAACGCATCGGGGTCGACCGGCGTGGTGCTGGCGTCCTGCGGCGCAAACCGATCGGGGTTAAATGTGTGCGGGTCACTCCACACGTCCGGGTGCTTGCTCGTGACCTCGAGGCCCGCGGTCGCCAAGCAGCCCTTGGGCACCTTGAACGAGCCGTTGGCTGTGGAAATCTCGAGATCGTCCGTTGCGCGTCCGTAGAGTTGCGTCGGACCGGCCACATAAAACCGCTTGACTTCGAGAATGAAGTGATGCATGTATCCAAGGTCTGCAAAGTGACTCCACCGGTCGTCTTCATTCGGGTACTTGGCCAGGAACGCTTCGCGGGCGGCGCTGACCTTCTCGCGGATGGCTGGCAGCTCAATGCAGGCAGTGACGGCGTTAATGACCAGACACGTTACCCCACCGAGACCTGCAAAAAGCGCGTGGAAGAGCTCGAGGTTGAGTTCCTCGTCCGATAAGCGGCCGTCGGCGACAAGGACCTCGACAACAGTCGGCAGCGGCTTCTGAGCAGCAACGCGGGCCTTGGCTTCGCGGACTGCTGGTCGAATGAGTTCTTCTACGACTTGGGTGCGCGCATCCATGCCGGTGGTATCCGGCTTCCGTGCCGACTTGCGAATGGACGAGACAAACGCCTCGACGAGCTCCCGGTACTCGTCGTCGACATTTTCGAGGCCAAGAAGTGTTGCCATGAAGACGTGAAAGACCATTTTCTTGCAGCTGAGGGCGAGCGACAGGGATCCGCCGCGGGCTGCCCATGCTGCATGGTCGTGCTGGATGATCTCCCGGATCTTGGGCTTGTATGCGTCCAGCTTCTCGGGTGTAAAGGCGACAAGGAGCGCGGCTTTCCGCTTGGCATGGGCATCATCATCAAGCGTGGAGACCACGGCGCCGAGGAGTTCGAGGATACCGGTTGGGAAAGCGCTAGCGCGTACGATTTTGCCTTCTTTGACTTGCGTGTCGTAGGCGAGCAGCGCTTCGGGACCGCAGAAGCCCATGATCTTTTCGTTCACCAAGCTGCTCTCCATGAGGAAGACATCGCCGTAGTGGTCGCGGCAGTCCATCATCGCCGTGCGAGGGTCCTTCATGAACATGATCATCTTCTTGAGACTAGCCGCGCGCCGAAGGCTTGGCGCCGCGCCCGCTGGTGTGCTCGCTTGGCTGCCCATTTGAGAATGGTGGCGCGACTGTTGCGAAAGTCATGCCAGTTGCTGATTGGTTCCTTCCTCGAGACATTCACCAATCAAGCCGCAGCGTATCTTTCGAAGGCCAATTCGGCGAACATCGTCCTGACAAGAACGTACATGTACATGGCGCAATATTCAGTGTCGACGCGAATGTCGACTCAATAGCAGCGATTTTCGCTGAGCAGGAGCCCAAGACCAAACATTGCGTCTATTTGATGGAGCTCACCCGTGCCACGTCGAGGCGAGAAAGCCACCAAGGAAACTTTGCCAACTATGTTGCGTGTGACAATTGTTTCGACAAAAGTCACCCGCGAATCGCGCGTTACCTATCGCTTAGATACTATGGTGGTCACATCGACACACTAGTCGAGAACGCGCTGCGACTTCGCGTTGAGGCAGTTTAAACCGTTTGTAGTGTTGACGCTTTCCACCGGCACGCGTTCACTGTCAGTCGCACGGCGTTGCATCAACTCGCGTGGAGGGTCACAGCGCTATAAGAAAATTGATGTGAGGAGTTTGGGACATTGCTCGTACTGCATTCTACTACGTATACCATGTTCCCTTGGCGGGCGTTCTTGGAGACCTATTAACTATGTGGTCCCCGCGTCCACGGCTCGCAGCAAGCGCCGGGGCTTGAGCTACAGTATCCAAAAGTTGATGTTGTAGCTTTCACCTCGGGCGGACGCTTCATTTGGGGCGAAAGCACAGGAACGAGACAATGTCCCCATTTTGATGAGCAAGGTGACCAAAACACCGTGGACCATTTTCGGGCTGGAAGGTACAGGAAAAAGCGCTACCACGCCGCCCACGTCGAGCTGGTCCCCCGCTACTACGAGAGTTGCCTCTTGCAACATCGCGTGCACAGTGCCAGCGAGGTTGCCTAATGTCGTCTCCCAACGAGGATACCAGCAGTATCGCGTTTTGGCGCTGAAATCACCTTTCATAAACTCTGTGAGTGTGTTGGGCCCGGCAGTCTCGTTGCCGAGCGCATAGGTTGATCGCGCAGGGTTCGTTCTGCAAGACAATCAGCGGTTTTACCTCTCCCGCACTAGTATTTTGGAATAGAATAGCTGCCGGCGCATGCTCGAGAGACACTTCGCTGTGGTATGACAAAGGCAGTACACGGGAAGCACCGTCCAACTACACGACCAAAGCTTTCTCTTGAGCTTGCCCATGTTTTTAAACTGCCAGGCGGATGGCAGCTACCAATGATCGGACGACCACGTCGCTTGCGTCAGCAATTGCATTTGGCGCCACAGTTGTGACCATATTGTATTTGTATATGGATTACGTTGCTTGCAGCCAGCACACTCCTCCAAATCAGTGTTCATAGTCATCCATATTTAGATAGCGTGTGTGCCACAAGCTATCAATATGCGGTAATATACGGGTCGAGACTTGCCATCACTAGAAAAACACAAATATATCCTGATAAATTATGGGGTTCGATGCGTACACGACACGGCATACAAAGACGCCATATTGTTTCGGTGTTTTCAGCGCATAAATGGTTCATGTATATGGCGACGACTTATGGACAGGCTCTATGCCAATTCAGCCAACAAACTTGCCATCGTCACATCGTCGCAGAGCACAAGAAGCATGACCGAGAAAAACATTTGGGTCTCCGCGAGCGATGGCGACATGGACGCTGTCAAGGCGTACCTTGCTGCCGGGGTCTCCGTTGACGCGCAGGACGAGAACGGCTACACCCCTCTGTACGTCCGCCGCTTTTCTGCCGCCGTCGTCTGATAGTCGCTCGTAGGCAGGCTGCCGTGAGCTACAACCAGACCGAGCTTGTCGCGTACCTCCTGGCACAAGGCGCCAAGGTCTCTCTCGGCGACAACGATGACGAGACGCCGTTGCACTTTTGCGAAAGCGTCGAAGTGGCGGAGCTCCTTCTCGATGCTGGCGCCGATCTGAACGTCAAGAACGCCGATGGCCGCACGGTACTTCTTTTCTGCTCGCATGAACTCTAATGTGCTCATGCTCTTTGATGCGATGTAGCCGCTCGATGCGGCCTTGGACGAAGACAACGAAGAGCTCCGTGACTTTTATGTGAACCGCGGCGCCGAGAGCTCAGGCATCCTCTCGGAAGAGCACGCGACGGAAGAGCAGTTGAAGGCGCTCATGGAAGGTCTCGAAAGCGGGCAGATTTCCCTCGCCGACAACCACGAAAACGAAGATGACGCATAAGCGTGAGCTT
>NW_008246136.1:258136-294325 GCF_000281045.1 Saprolegnia diclina VS20
TAGGTGCTCACGGGCGGGCGCTACACGGAGAAGGCCGACATCTACAGCTTTGGCGTGCTCATGGCCGAGCTCGACACGCTCCAGGTGCCGTACGCAGACTTGCTCGGCAAGGCGAGCGAAAACGGTTTCTCGAACGCGCGCCTGGCCATGATGGTTAGCGAAGGCGAGTTGCAGCCGTCGTTCACCGAGTCGATGCCGTCGGAGCTCCTCGCGCTCGCCCGCGAGTGTCTCTCGTTCCACGACAACGACCGTCCGTCGGCGATCCAGTTGTCGTACAAGCTTCACAAGATTCTCAACGAGAACAAGGCAGGCTACCAGTAGACTGGTCGGCCATGCCTTTATATTAACGTTGACACGAGAACTACTGTAGTATTCTCGAAGTCCCCTGGTGCTTATACTTATAGTTGCTACAATTGTACAAGATGCAGGACAGGCAGAGAGAGCAAACGCTTGGCAAATAATGCGTCTGTTGAAACTTCAAATTTATGCTCACAACCCTGTCGCCAGACCAGGATTGCGGCCGCGCCACCAGGCAGCATCAACCAAGGGATTGTAACCAGCCCTGACGACGTTGATGTTTGAGCGACGGAGCAGATGTGAGTTGTCGACGTGCTGTGCAGTGGGACGCAGCCACAATGCATCCATCGCGACCGCAAACAACGCCAGAGAAATAATGGAGCGATGACGTGCTGACGCACACGTACACCTTTGTGTCCAGCGAACGATGGTGTTCTCCAACAAATAAGGTATCTTTATCTGCGGAGAAGTAGGGAGCTGCGGTCACAGATGTGGTGTCCTGGTATGGCTCTCGCTCGTCGAGCCTCGCCGACCAAAAGCACACACTTGGCCACTCGAAGTTCGAAGTAACAACCAATCCGTCTATACATTCACCAAGTGTGGGCGCTCACTGGCTTCTCACGCAAGGTTCGAAATACCTTGGTGTTTGTATGCAAGGCTGTCGTGGGACAAACCCCGTGTTGCGGCCGTCGATCGCGTTCAATTTTTGATCGTCGACATGCGAGGCGTCGTGTTCGTGGCCGCGCTCGTCGCGTCCGTGGCGGCCGACTGCGCGTCGCTCAAGGCCGCGTACACGCAGACCGCTGCGACGTGCCAGGCGGCGATCGCGCCCAAGAACATCACGCTCGGCATGGGCGCGCAGTTCTGCAACGAAACGACGTGCGCCGCGGCCGTCACGAGCGCCGCGGCATGGAAGGCCGGAAGCTGCGCGGGCACAGCCGACGCTATCAACAACGGCGTGTACCCTACGTCGTACTGCACGGTAATTGAGACTTTGCTCCGTGCAAGCAGCTCATGTCGGTGTGTAGGATTCGTGCCAGAAGCAGCTCTCGGCGTATGGGAAGCGGTCGACCGACTGTACCGCTGCGAACACGACGTTCGAGATCAGCAGCTGCACACAGTGCGCCAACATCTTTGCAGCTCACCCGAACTTTCAGCAAGTTTGCGGCATCAACTTCCAGAACGCCGACGACTACATCAACCAGTTCCTCGCACAGTATGCGAGCTCGATCGCGTACTGCAAGGTGCAGTTTCCGAGCGTGGTTTTTCCGTCGCCGCCGCAGCCGGCGTCATCCGGCTCGACAACGACGTACATTGGCATTGGCGCTGGTGTCGTCGTCTTGATCCTTCTTATTGTGGCCTTTATCGTCTACCGTCGCCGACAGAAGGCGGCAAGCAAGTCGAGTAACCACACGGGCACGGGTTACTACTCGAACAATGCGTCGTCGCAGTTCACGCACCCCAACGCGACCAACGGCGGCGCGGTTGCCGACGACATTCGCTTCGACATGGACCTTGCGCGCTTCCGCGTGCCCCAGCAGGAGATCCAAAACATTCAGCTGCTTGTCAAGGGTGGGTACGGCGTCGTCTTCAAGGCGACGCTGCACGGCACAGACGTGGCCATGAAGCAGCTTTTGCCGTCCAAGGCCAAGGACCACAACGCGATCCAGGTACATTTCTCCGTCTCATTCTCTGTTTCTGAACTTTTGATGCAGGAATTCATGAATGAGATTCGCCTCTGCGCGCGCCTCGAGCACCCCAAGATCGTCAAGTTTGTCGGTATCTCGTGGTCGACGCTTCACGACCTCGCGGTCCTCTCCGAGTTCATGCCGCACGGCGACGTCACGGACCTTCTCAAGGCGGAACGCAAGCGCCCGAAGAAGGAGCGTGTCTTCCACTGGCTTCCCTCGGGCGCGCACGCGACGACCAAGACGGCTGTGGCCGCCGACGTCGCGGACGCACTCTGCTTCTTGCACTCGTTCCAGCCGACGATCATCCACCGCGATCTCAAATCCAAGAACGTGCTTCTCAGCGCTACGTGGGAGGCCAAGCTCAGCGACTTTGGCATCTCGCGCGTCACGAGCAACGAGGAGACGATGACGTCCAACATTGGCACGGTCGCGTGGATCGCGCCCGAGGTACCGTCACGTATTATCGAGGTTAGGGTTTCTGATCCGAGTCCCTTAGGTCCTGACGGGCGGCCACTACTCGGAGAAGGCCGACATTTACAGTTTTGGCGTCTTCCTCTCCGAGATGGACACTCTCGAGTCGCCGTACTCGAACCTCACCGAGCAGAACCAGGGCCAGGGTTTCTCGAACGCGCGCATTGCCATGATGGTCAGCGAAGGCGCGCTGAAGCCGTCGTTCACGGACAACATCCCGGGGCCGCTCCTTGCGCTCGCGATGCGCTGCTTGGCGTTCTACGACATTGAGCGGCCGTCGGCGCGTGTTGTCGCGGACGAGCTGCGTCGGATCATGGGCTAGGGCCGCTTTAATGGTCGCAGCAACTAATATCTCTGTGGTGTCTGTGGTGTATACGTCTCAGTCTCGCGACGGAAGATCACCATCGATGACGAGAGTACTTGCAGAAATGCTCGTTCTTGGAGTTGCCTGGATCGCAAAACCTCTCGAAATGCATCCCTGTTGTATCCAAAAGAGGTAATACTGCAGCATTCGATACGCGAGCATGAGCATGCGGCGCCGGTGCACGGTCGCGACGCTGCGGGCGAGCTTCGCCCTCCTCTTCGTCCTGTCGCTCGTGCTCACGTGGTGCAGCCTCTACGCGGGTGGCTCCCTGCCACGCGCCACATCGACTCTAAGGCCGCCCAGCAATTTACGCGCCAGCACATCGGCGCCGACGGCCGGCGCGACAGAGCCTCCTGCACCGATTGCCAACGATGTGTACCCTGACGTCGGCTTGCCACCCGACGTTCTCTTGGGGCGCGTCATTGGCAACGCGCTGCCGCCTCGGTACGGTCAGGCCTGGATGCGGCGAAGCTCATTCACCTGCCTTAGGCATCACCCGAACCGGACTCTCGCCAACATTCGATTCATCTTGGAGCACGAAGACCTCGATGACGCGCGTGTTCAGAGCCATTGGGTGCTTAACCGCATCCTGGATCCCGCAGTTGAGGCCGATATCATTGCCCTCCTCACGCTCTTTGAGGCCAAGTTCGTCAAGACGCCTTCTTTCTCACGACAACGATGGTGACGATGCGCTTATGCTGTAGCTACTCGGTCATTCCGTTCGACGTGCGGGCGTACGCGGCTCAACCGTTCGCCCTCTTTGACGAAGACGACGGCACGGACCACTTGCACGCGGAGACGGCGCTGGACGCGTGGAACTCGAAGCTCCTCGTCTCGAGCATTTACGACACGAAGAACTTGTATGCAATGAGCATCAACCACGCGCGCAATGCCATACTGGACCTTGGGTGCGCCACGTTGTGCCATACCAATGAGGCACCGACCTACGTCGTAGGCATGCGCTTGGTGTGCGCTGGATTTTGCCGTGGGACCAAAACTGCTTTCTCACGCGGTCGGCGTGGAAAACGATCCGCGCCGACTTGGATGCATACCAAGGTGCCATCTTCCTCTTGCATCAATCCCTCATCGGTTGGCGCAGACGACGCGAGTACCAAGTACGTTGTGACGTGGATGGACCGTCTCCGCGTTGAGAACGACGTCGTCTTGGTGCCAAACTACACGCCGGACGCCTGGGAAGAACCGCAGATCATCTTTCGCAGCGACGCCGGCGAGCGCTTTGACGAAGCACTGCGGTAGTCCCCTGACTGCTCCACCCGCCAGCATCACCAGCGTGTGTAGATATGGGCGTCGGGACAAGGCTGCGCTTCTCGTGCGCCTCGGTGTGCCGGGCGTGTGGTTTGAGTGGGGCTGGAGTCAGTGGGAGCGTGCGCGTACGTACGAGAAGCCTGCTGTGGACTGCCCGTCGCCACCGCCGTCCTCGGGCTACGTTGTGCGTCTTTTCTCAGGCAAGGCTGTGTACGAGGGTCAAGCCAACGGGTGCAGCAGCTTCTCTTCATACCAATGTACATGTCGTTGTTCTTAGGTTCCACCGCGAGATGGCGCGCGCCGATGCAGTGACGACGATGCTTGAGACATTGGAAGCGCGGGCGATGGTCGACGCCCTGCAGTACACACCAACCCGCCTCGTGCTGTACGATCCTGACCGGCTTCGGTCGCTGGCGCCGCTGGCCTTGGCGCAGGTCCAAGCCAGGGCTGAGCGCGCCATGCAAATGAGCAGTCCAGCACAGAGGTCGATTTCGGATCGCTCGATGTACAGTCCGGTAACATTATATGCTATTGGTGTCTGTAGCTCATGCAACGTTAGGACATGTCCAACGATGCGATCGAGCGCGAGATGCGCCGGCAGTTTGACGCGTTTGTCGACGCGACGGCTGCGCTTGTGTTTGGCTACCTCGCGAAGCGCGACGACATGTATGCCACCAAGGCGCTCATGCTCGTCCACGCATGGTTCATTCAAGACAGAACCAAAATGCAGCCAGGTACACCTTCAACTGGTAGCTACTCAGCGCTCATACATCACAGTGCCAAGTCTCAAGGTGACGCAATCACTGCCCGTGCTCTGTGACGCGCTTCGTTTGCTGGAGACGCAGGCGAGCAGCCTCTTCACGGCCGGTATCGCGATGCATGTGACAACCTGGATGAAGGAGTATCTCTCGGCGCTGGTGGACCCCGAGAAGGCTCGGAGCTGGTTTGTTTCGCGAGGCGCAACTGGTACGACCTCCTGGACGATGCTCGAATCACGGCTGGTGCAGGATTGAGCTACGATATGCAAGTCGCGACTCTTTCCGCGTACGTCAACGACCCGGCGCGAGCTCGGTACCATCTGCACACGGTGCAGTCGCGCCTCCTCGCACTGCCGACGGGAGACGACGCTGTAGAGCAATTGCGCCTGTATGTGCAGGTCGCCGCCATGGGCGTTTCAGCGGGCGCCGACATGTGGCAATTCGAGGCCCCGGCCAAGCCGAACGTGCTCTGCACCGCGGTGGCGGCGCACGTGTCGTGCTGTGACCCCACCACCGACCACATATGTGCAGCAGCCGCGACCAATGTATCGAGTATCTATGCTCGGGGGTGGGACCTCTTGGATGTCGCGCTGCGGCACTGCGACGCGTGGAGCGCAGCGTGCCCGCAAGTGCGCGACCGTGTGCGAGCGACGGTTGACAATGCAGCCCATTGGCAAGACCTCAGCGCGGCGTGGCTGGCGCACTCGATACCTCCGTACCCAACGCTATGGCAATAGATGTACAGTGCATGATCAGGGTGTTTCGAGTGAAGCATAAATGGTCATTGCTCGTGATGGCGACAACCAGGTTGAGTGGCCGAGCGTCGACGAATGCTGCGTCAAGAGCTCCAGAAGGTGGGAGGGTGGGAGGGTGGGAGGGTGGGAGGTCTAGTAGAGTACCGGTAGAGCAGCACCTTGCAGGAGAGACTCGATCCTCCATATTTAAGCGGATTCTAAAAGACTGGGCATTCGATCCATCATGACGTGGCGGCTTGTGGGCTATACATCACACTATCTTGTACAAGGTTCATAACAATACTATTTTAAACAACGTGTACACTATTTCAACCATATTTTAAATGTAGTGAAAATATCTCTCCATAACTTGCAAAATGCACATACAAATACATAGTTGCAAGCAATATTAATATAACAAAGAAAGATACCTCCACTCGGCGACGATGGACGCGACCGCAGCGACGACTGCGGAGGAGCAGCCGTCGATGGAAGAAGCGCTGCCCGGTGGAGCCAAGGACCAAGCCATGAAGGCTCCGCGGAAGATGGAAGCGCTGCGCAAGATGGACGAGGCCAAGCACCGGTCAGAGGGGGCGCGTTCCGCCATGACGTCCTCCAAGAGCATGGAGAACGTCGGCGCCAAGTTCTACGAGCTCACGGTCGAGGAGCGCCGGAAGAAGTACTCGATGAGCGCACGCAACTCGTCGTACTGGCTGAAAGTCGTCGCTCGGTCGCACTCGGACCTCTCGCTGCAAGCGACGGCGCCGATTGAGTCACCGCCCGTCGAGACTCTCCGCAGCAGCAGCTGGAAGACTGTCGAGTCCCAAGATACAATCGACGAGCCGAGCTGTACGAGCGTCGACGAGGCAGTCTTTGAGCACCAGCGGTACCAGCTTGTACTGGGCTGGGGTACGCCGACCGCTCGCCATCTCTGTACCGGCGCATACATGATGCTGATTGCATAGGGTCCAAGGGCTGCCTTTTGCCTCTCGACCCAAAGAAGTATGCGACAGCGTCTTACGAAGCGCAGTTTCCAGTCTTCCCGACGATTCCGCTGCCGTCGGAAGGCAGCGATGAGGGTTGCGGGCGCTGGGAGTGGGTCACGCCCTGGCAGATCCATGTTCACGCCGACACCGACAACGATGGTAGTCACTTCATATCCCGACTTGGCATGGACGCCCAACTCTGGACACTTTAGGATGGCGCTACTCGACGAGCTTTAGCCATCTCCGACTCGAGTCAACGGCCTGTTTTGGCTACCACCGCAAGACGACATTTTGCAGGCGACGCAAGTGGGTGCGTCGGCGTCTCTTCGTGCCGCTGCACTCGCCGTCGATGCTGCAGCCATGCGGCATGGGTACGATGACGACGTTTCGTCTACCGGTGATTTCACAGAGTACTAGACGGTGTGCTTTTGGAGCGCAAGTGTGGTTGGCTTCACAAGCTCGGGCATCGGCGCAAGAACTGGAAGCACCGTTTCTTCGTTCTCGACGGGTCCGTCTTGCAGTACTACACGGATGACGTCAGCAAAGCCAAGACCCCGAAACTGAAAGGCGAGGTCCTCCTCTTCCATAAAGACACGACGGTAACGTACTCGTCCATCATCGCGCACTGTACTGCACCTGTAGGTCCATTACGCCGACGAGCCTGCGACCGGCCGCGCCTTTTGCTTTGCGATCGATGCCGGCGCGTACTCTCTTTTGCTCCAAGCACCATCCGAACTTGATCGTGAAGCGTGGATTTACGCGATCGAAGACGCTATCTTGTGTCGCGACTCGTATTGTGCGCTCGACGACCAAGCGGCCGATGACAGGCGCAGCGAAGTCATGGTACGTTCCAAATGCAACGCTGTTATCCTACCCCTTGGAGTAGCGCCGGCGATCGCTGAGTGCGACGTCTGTGACGGCGTCCATGGGTGGTGTCCAGGACGACGACATGCACGCTTTGTACGACGCCATCGTGGGGCTCTACCACGATGCAACCGTACGCTCATAACCTGTAGCAAGGTCCCTTATCGATTGGTAGTCGCATTTTGTCAAAAAGTACAAATTCCACTTTCAAACCACGAGCAAGACCGAGGCCGTCGAGACAAAGGTCGTGCGAGCCCTCAAGTCGTATCGCATGTTTGTCGAGCGCACGCTGGCCAAGGTAGTTGAGAGATGGCATGTATCATCATCACTTCCGGTGGTGTCTACAGGTCCTTGACCGGTTTTGCGAGCACATGAAGCGCCAGGGCAACAAAGACGATGCGATTGAAGCCGTCTACTACAGCGCGCGCGAAGCATCCTTGGTACTCGTACATACATGCTCTGGAATGAAGACACACTTCTCACGTAGCGCTGCATTGAACGAGTCACTTTTCTCCCCCTTCACGTTTGGCGTCGTGTGACGCCGCAGCAGACTCATGGATGGCGTAGGATCTTCTGTACTCGATGCTCCAACTTTCGTTGGCAGGCGGGGATGCTGCGCTCGCAGAGTTTGAGAGCCGTCGGCGCTGGCTCGCAGAAAAACCTCAGTCGTTCTTTGACATCCGACCTGCTCACATGTATGTACACATTTGCCTATTCACTTGTGTCTCATCGTCGATTGTCGTAGATCACCGAGCAACTGGGGCGCGTGCACAGACAAGCTCAATGCACTCGACGAGCACGTGTTGCCGTCGGAGAAGGGTCTCGCGCTCGTCGAGGCTGCCAAGAGTATTTACGCCGTGTTTCACGCCGAGCACACGAGCGTCAACGTCGAGCATCTTGCGGCCGACGACTTCCTTCCCATCTTCATCTACGTACTGTGCCAGAGTTCCCTCACCGAGCTGCCTCTCACACGTCGCGTACTGAGCGAAACGACGATCTCATCCATCATGATTGGCGAAATTGGCTACTACACGACGATGCTCGAGGCGGCCGTCGAATTCGTTTGCTCATATCACGGGTAACCTGGCTACTTGTTTCCGTTCTATCCTAGTCAAGTTTGGCACTGGCGCGGATGGCGTTGCCGGTCATGGCGCGCTTGATGGCCTGTCGCAGTCGGTTTACGAGCTGAACGCGCGCATTGCTGCTCCCGCCAACCAAGTCGTCTTCTGCGTCGTCGCTGGTCGCCCCTTCCTTGTCGTGTCGTACGGGGTACGCAAAGCGCTGGTTGATCTCGGGAATGAGGCGCGCGAGGGCCGGTGCCAATTGGTCCTTGGCGTGCCACGTCGCGAACCGAGGTTGGGTGTGCGACTGCACGAGTGTCGCGAGTGTCTCCAGCACGAAGACAGCGTCGTGGAGCTAGGTGCTATCTCATCAGAGTTTAGAGGCATGCAGAGGTCGTACCGCACACTGAGCATCCAAGAACGAGTCGCACATGGAGGGAAAAAGACCGGGCAGCAGCTCAAAGAAGCGCGTCGGGTCGTTCGCGCTGCCACTCAGGAGCTGCGAGAGCGTCCAAAGCACATATTCAGCTGGATACAGTGCTTGAAAGCGGTCGTCGGCGCTCCATTTCACCATACTGGGTACGGCATGCACATACGAGCCGAAGCTGGCGTCCACGAGCCCACAGAGCACGAGGACGCGAAGCGCAGCCTTCGTCGCCTTGCCCTCGGGGTCGGTCGCGACGACACGCAGACACGCCCGCAAAATGCCGGCGTCAAAAAGGACGGGAACCCACACCATCGGTTGCTTCTGCACGCTCCAGAGGAGGAGCTGCGAAATCACAATGAGACTGTCGGCGCGGTCGTCCATCGCGGCGCCATCGAAAGTGATTTGCCGCTCGATCTACGCAGGATAAGCCGCGCAGCCAAGAATGTCGCATCGCACCATGGGCACGAGCGGCTTGAGGATGGCGAGAATGGCTGACGAGGCCACGACGGATGCTGAAATGTCCTAGAATTTGATCGATACCGTGTGCATTACCAATGAAAAAGCACCTTGGAAGATGTGAGCTCGAGAAGCAGCCGAAGAAACGAGAGAGATGACACTTCTTCCATCTTGGCCACGTGCTCGGGCGTCGAGAAGAGCGATGCGAGCCGCTGCAAGATCGCCGGGCACGTTTGTGGGTGCTGGAGCATGCGGTCGCGGAGGACGTAAAGGTAACGCAGCCACTCCATCTGGAGCAACAACGATTCGTCGCTTGAGCGAGGCCGGTGCAGCAGCGAAGCTGCGATCGAGCAGCAAGCATCCGTGACCTGGTAGTAGTTCCAGTCGTCGTGCGTCAGCGCCGAGAGTGGCGAGTACGTCGTGTGGTAACACACGTAGAGTAATTTAGCGTCCTCAGAAGCAAGCGACTACGATCGACACATGAGCTGGCATGGGCAAAGCATTGCAAACCTCGAAGCGGAAGGCGTCGAGCCCTGATGGGACTTGGAATGGGATGCAAAAGCATTGCACGAGAACGCAGGCGGCGGCTGCGCTCATGGCTGCGTCAGTCTTCGCGGCAAGCTCGAGCGCGTTGAGGAAGAGCGGACGTGTCACTGGAAATTGCGACTGGTCGTGGCCATGCATACGCTCAGCGAGTGCGCGGAGGTCCGAGGCCGACGTCATCGGAAAGTCGAACTGCATCGCATCGTATGCATCCATCGCCACATCATGGGCACTCTTCGGGACGCGCTGCTCGGCCTCGTTTGCGGCCAGCGCCTGCGCCAGCGCCTGGACAAACTCGTCTCGGGACATCTCCGTCATGGTCCTCGCTCGCTCTGGTCGAAGTTGCACTGGTCTTTCAAAAAAAACCACCCAGGACCGTCAAAACGCAAATACCCTCTGAAATGTATGTCCATCTTTCTTGTCTGGTGGGTCCCCCCACCCAAGGTCAGATTTAAATGTACGGCAAGAAACCGATACGGACCATTTGCGTGCTGAATCACGTCTAGCCTGCAGCACAGGGTAGCTGCAGCGAGGTAGTTCGTCCCTGTAGCGTCTACGACCCAAGAAAGGACAGGCAGGGTGTCGTTGTGAGCTCAGCGTCTCGGTCATTTGTTGTCAGCCGCGATGGAACTTTTTCAGCAAAGAAATGGTCCTTTGCAATATCAATTCTCGAAGGAAGTTATCGCTCGGTTGGGGCCAGGAAACACCGACGCAGCGCGATGGACGACGATGGTAGGTGCAGGAACGCAGCTTCAGAGGCCCGGTGGCATCGAGTGAAGCTTGTACCATGGCCATGCCATGGCCAATGCATACGGCTTACATGGCTCGTGGCTTGTAGATCAAGGCAAGGGCTACGCCTGGGAAGGCTCGTTCGAAAGATCGTGGGACGGGATTGAAGAGGACGAGAGCGGTGCGCTCAAGCTCGGCGCCTTCATGACGTCTTCGGGCGACAAGTCGCGCTTGCGTCGCCAAGAGATGCTGCAGCGCGTGCGCAAAGGTGTGCGCGCACTGAGCGGACCATGGCAGCTGATGCATCTTGGATCAACCTAGGCCTCATTCGCTACGTCTACGTCATCATCGACCTCTCCAAGGGCATGAGCCAGAAGGACTGGAAGCCGCATCGCTGCGCCGTTGTCACGGAAGAGGTGCAACGCTTCGTGGCCGACTACTTTGACCAGAACCCAATCTCCCAGGTACGTGAACCTCGTCAACTTGCCTTTCCTACCTCGCGCATAGCTGGGCTTGATTGGTATCAAGAGCTCCGTGGCAGAAAAGCTCAGCGACTTGTCGGGCAACCCGGGGCATCACATCGACATCCTCAAGCGCACGATTACTGTGCACGGCGAACCGAGCCTCCAGAACGCACTCGAGATGGCCAAGTCGGCGCTCAAGACGGTGCCGTCGTACGGCTCGAAGGAGATTGTCGTCGTGTACGGCAGCCTCACAACGACGGACCCCGGCGACATCTTTGCCACGATCGCGGCCCTCCAGAAGGACTCGATCCGGTGCTCCTTTGTGGGCATTGGCGCCGAGATGCACCTCCTGCGCCGCATCGCCAAGGTACGATTGTCATCGCATACACCAGAGTCCAACGAACTGCAGGACACGCAAGGGACGTACTCGGTGGCGATGGACCCCAACCATTTTAAAGATCTCATCTCGGCCTTCACGATCCCGAGCCCGAGCCTCGCAACGTCGGCAACCAAATTCGCGACGCTCGTCGAGGTAACACCCAAGCTAGTCGCTCCACAAACTCAACGCGTCTCTAGATGGGGTTTCCTCAGCGACGCAGCGGCGCGCTCTCGCTGTGCGTCTGCCATCAAGTGTTTACGACCACGGGATACCTCTGTCCTCGCTGCAAATCCAAGAGCTGCGAGCTCCCGACGGTCTGCGCCGTGTGCAACCTGCCACTGGTATGCGCTAGTCCATGTCTCGCTCGCTGCAGATCACGTGTAGGTGTCATCGCCGCACCTCGCGCGGTCGTACCACCACTTGTTCCCGATCGCCAACTACGAAAAGCGCACGGCGGACGAGCTCACCACGCGCAAGTGCTTTGGGTGTCTCGGGGCGCTCCAGAACATGGGCTACGAATGCCCGACGTGCTCGCATGTGTTTTGCAACGACTGCGACCTGTACATCCACGACTCGCTCCACAACTGCCCCGGCTGCAAGTGAAATACATAACGAGTTTGCTATGCTGGCTCAGTATCGCAAGCCGCTGGCTTTAGCAATGCATCTACCTTGGACAACGCAGACGTGGCAAATGACGAGTTGTATGAGGCACACGGCTTACTTGCGGCCGCGCTTGCCCTTTTGCGGCCCCTTCTTGCGCTCCTTGGGTGCCTCTTCTTCGGCGCCGGCCTTCCCGCCCTTCTTCGAGACGACGACCTTGGCGCCCTTGCCCTTGTTGCGCGCCGCGTTCTCACGGGCGGCCTTCATCTTGGACCGCTTCGACGGAAGCGCAATGCCCTTGCGCTTCTGCTGTATCCGCTGGAAAAGCGTCATTTGCTTGTCGCGGTTCGCACGTTCCTTCTTCTTGGCGAGGTGCGCCAACAACTGCTCTTGCTCCTACGCATTGGCCTTGGGACGATGGCTCCACGGCTACTAGCGGTACCTCGTCGCTGAGCTCGTCCTCCGAGTCGCTCTTGAGCTCACCAACGGTCGTCGTGACGGTCACGACGTTGCCAAACTTGTCTACGCTTATATGAGACGACCACGGAATCGCATCCGATTGTACCTTGTGTGTGGGCGTCGTCAAAGTTGACGACAGCCTTGTCATCGTCCTCGGCCACGTGCTTGACATCGACCACTTCCGGAATGCTCTCCATGAGCTTCTTCTGCTCGGCCTTGCGCTATCCAAAGGTGCATGAGCCCATATCATCATGCGTGGAATCGTACGATCTTGCGCTGCTCGATGAGGATCTTTTGCTTCTTGAAGGCTTCCATGTCATGGCCAAAGCGCCGGCGCTCCTGCTTGCGCTTCGAGAAGCCCGTGAGGTAGTCCCTACACGCAGATCGCATGAGCACGCGAGGCGACGGCAGATGCCACGGACTTGCGCTTGTCTGCGTCAAAGGTCACGACGAGCTTGCTCTTCTTGTTGACCTTGGCCTTCGTCTTCATGCTCGAATATGACGCTGTCGGGTATAATTGGCTGGGAGCTGGCACAGGGCTGTTCCAACGACTAAATTCGGCACGCCGTGCCGAATTCAACATAGCAATATGCCGAATCCCACCAGGGTGCCACCTCGACAACACGGAAATGGTGTGAGATAGGGATCGGCGCCGTGGACACCGAGGGACGCGGCCGTGCACCCTCGGGCAGCTCCTCTGGCTACCTGCAAGCTCGTGGGCTGCTGCAGTGCTGGTGTCAATACATGTAATCGAAAGAGATTACGTAGAGGTACATACTATTAGCAGAAGATTGGCAAAGGAAGAGTTTACTGGTTGAGCTGCTGGAGGATGGCCTGGACAAGGCCGACGCCGTAGCCCGTCGCGCGCTCGTCGTCCGTGCTCACGGGGTAGGCCATGTCGACATGGATCCACTTGCCGTCCGTCTCGTACGCGCCGAGGTGGTTGGCGATGAACTGACCGGCGCAGCTCACTTGGGCGTTGGCGCGGTTCTTGACCGAGTTCTTCATGTCGGCCACGGCGCTCTTGAACTCGCCGCGGAAGAACTCGGGCACATACGGCATCGAGTGGCAGAGGTCGCCCGACGCCTTGCCGGCGCGGACCGCGATCGCCTCGAGCTCGTCGCTGTTGGTCACGATGGCACCGACGCGGTTGCCCGTGGCGATACCCTGCGCGCCCGTGAGCGTCGCCATGTCCAAGACGACCTCGGGGTTGAGGTGCTTGACCGCGTACGCGACACCGTCGCCGAGCACCAAGCGACCTTCGGCATCCGTGTTGTTGATCTCGACCGTCTTGCCCGAGTACATGGTGTGGACGTCATCGGGGCGCGTCGCGTGCGGGCCCACCGAGTTCTCGGCGAGGCAGAGCACGAGGTGCAGCGGGTGCTTGATGCCCGCGTTGCCCGAGGTGACGGCGGCTTCAAAGGCGCCAAGGAGCGCCGCCGAGCCACCCATGTCGCGCTTCATGCCGACCATGGAGCCCGAGATCTTGAGCGAGAGACCACCCGTGTCGTACACGATGCCCTTGCCGACGAGCGCGACACTCTTGGCGTCCTTAGATTCTTCGGTCGGGTAGTGGCTGAGCACGACGAGGGCCGGCGGGTGGAGCGCGGCTTGGCCGACGCCGTAGATGCCGCCAAAGCCACGCTCACGGAGCTCTTCGCCGCGAATGATGGTCACCTCGGCGTTCGTGCGCGCGGCGACGGCCTGGGCTTCGGCAATGTACGCATCGGTGTGGAGCTCGTTCGGCGGCGCGTCGACGAGGCGCTGGGCGAGATGGACACCGTCGGCGGTCGCGTTCAAAAACGACACTTCTTCGTCCTCGAGGCCGTCGTTAAAGACGACGTGGACGCGGTCAGCCTTGACGGGCGTCTCGGCCACACCCTCGACAATGACGCCCGAGAGCGACGCCGACTTGTGGCTGTAGTGCGACACGCCCTTGGCGACGGCGACACCGGCGGCCATGAGCGTCCGCGAGTGCTGCGGCAAGGCAAGACCAACAAGCGTCTCCGACTTGTCCGAGACGTTGCCCTTGACGATGGAGCTGATCGAGTGCGGGCGAGCGAGCGAGTTGTGGCGCGAGACGGCCGTCGGCAGCTGCGCGACGACGCAGCTCACAACATGCTCGCCAAGCGGCAGGTAGAGATGCGACGACACGGGCGTGTCCGTGTTGGGCGTGAGCTGCGAAATCGCGTGCTGAAGGATCTTCAAGGTCGACGCCGGGACGCTGGCCTTGGCACTCTTGGGCTCGTGCGCCTTGCTGACCGTGTGCAAGAGCTGCTCGAGGATGCGCCCACCGAGCTCGACGCCGGGCGTCTCCTTCGTGCCGATGAGAATAAGCTTGGGCAAAGCGCCGTCGGCGACGATGCTGCCGATGCTACCGAGGAAGCGGACCATCCTTGGGTGTGTCGAAAGCCGCAAATTCGAAAGTGGTCGATGTGGCTCAAAACCAAGTTGCCCTTTTCCGGATCTTGCTGCCAAAAAGAGGGACGTCGGAACGGCACCGATATAGTGTACGTGGCACGGCTGCCAAGCCAGGATATGGATTCCGACGGCTTCGGTCACTGACTGGCGCCAGTATCAACCGGGATCTGTGCGTGGTCCTGGAGCATAATCGTTCACTGCCCACGTCATGAGGCTTCGCTCGCAGCTTTCTTGAGCGCGTTGGACTGTGTAGTACAAAGGAAATCCTACCTTCTGGTAATCTAACTTTGCAGTAGTCGCACCGGGTAGGTTGAGCTAGCTGTGAGTGCCCGTGGAAAATACTAGCGTTAGTGATTTGCATCACTCGAATTGGCTACACACGGCCTTATTAAGTACACGTACACAATGGGAAGCACAGGTAGCTTCGTACATATTCCATAGCTTTTCAAGTCAAGTTGTCTAGGGAGGTCTGATTTCCAATTCAATAGGCCAGCTTCGCGTCATAGCAACACATGAGGACGAGGGCATCATCTTGGTCATCGCGAAGCCTCACCTCGGTCTGACGCCCCATCCAACTTCAACCGGTCGTTCAACCCTGCCTTCAACCATCTTGCGTACTTCACACCCGTTTCTGGTTACAGTTGACCTCTTTCTGTCTTTTGCCAGCACATTTGGTTTTGAACTAAATAGTGTATGACGTCTTTCTTTCGAGGTGCTGCGTTCCGTCTCAAATCGAGTCAAGATGTCGCATGTATAAATTACTGTTATGCATACCATTTAAAACGGTCGGGCGACCTAAATTCGGCGTGTGTGCCGAATCCAAGTCTCCTCCAAGGATCACAGCACGCACGTCCAAGGCAAGGACAACAGCGCGCAATCGATAGTCTTGTTGCGTGTGGCAAAGAAGCACTCGAGGGCGTTTATCGTGCGGGACATGTATTTCCACCCAACTAGTCCGGCGCCGAAAATAAGACGATTTGGCATAAACACGGAGCCGACGTGTAATCAGAATGGCGACCGTCGCATCGCTGTGGGCGGACGTCGTCGCGTACGTGTCCAAGTCGCTGCCCGAGCGCGTCGGCGCGGCCCGGCGGCTGCTTGACGAGTACGGCGGGTCGCAGGCGATGGCACAGACGCTGCATGCTGCCACAAGCGTCCACCTCCGAGCTCTCCTCAGCACGGCCTCGGACGTCCTTTCTGGCAGCGACGAGGCTGACGTATCCACTTGGTACTTCCTGCTGGCGGCTTCTGTCGCCGCCATGGACCCAGCAGTGGGGCTTCAAGACGAAGCGGCGATCGTGCGTCTCCTACGTCGCGTCGGGCCATTCATGACGCTGATGCCCGTAGCATTGGCCGCCTCGTGGCTGCTTCTCGGAGCGCGCTGCTTGGAAGCGCTCGAGTCGAGCGAACATGGCCGCGAGTACATCTGGGAGGGCATCGTCCGCGCGTTCAATCAATGCAGCAGCTTGCCGCCTGACGACGTTGCGGCTCTCGGGCGAGCTATGACGGGCCTCTTGAAAAAGGATAGCGATCTCATCTACAGAAATGACTTCCGGGTACGCTCCTCCTGTTGTGGCGACTTGCTATGATGGCATGGCGCCAGGTGTGCGTCGATATTGTGCTCCGTGAAGCCACTGACCTTGACTTGGACGATCCTCGGCGAATGCCCGTCGCTGACGTCCTCTTCCACTCGGTCGCTTCCAAATTCTTCATCGACACAGGTATGTGAAGCCATTTTCAACTGAAGCTTATGCTAAACAGGCGGGTACCGGGCGGCAGCTTTGGCAAGCGTCGTGCAGCACTGGCGCGCCGAGCTCGACGCACAGCGACCTGGCGATGCGACGATCGACGCCAAGTTGGCTCGTGCCGCCGAGCACCTTGCGCAGTATAAGCACATAGAATAATAGAGCGATTGATTTCGAATGGTCATGATGATAGTAGTCGTAAAGTAAGGAGGTCGAGGCAGTCTACTCCTTCTGGAGGTGCTCGAGGATGAGCTGGAGCTGCGCCTGGACGTCCTCCTGCACGTTGAGCTTGTCGGCTTCAAGCTCATCGTGGTGCGTGGAGAGGAACTTCTCGAGGGTCTTGGCGGCCTGCTTCTCCGAGACGGGCGTCACTTGCTTCACCTTCACGCTGCCAAGCACGTCCATGGTCGAAGCTTCAAGTTGCGAATGATGGAACTATCCGGATACGCGCTCTGGACCGGGGGCTCCCAGCCAGTCGCTGGTGACTGGCGGACCACCACCCCCCACCTCGCGAAACGGCCACCCCCTACTCCACCCACGTGGCACGCCGACCACCACGCTGGTCGTTACACCCAACTTTGAGAATTGCGCGCGGCTCCCAACAGCGATGCGTTGCTGCGGTGCACATTTCGCACGTGCGCACATCACGAACGACATGTTGTCCGTCCTGGCACATCCTTGTAGGCGCGTCACATCCTTCCCCGCGACGACACTGGTCGGTGGCGAAAACAAGTTGCGTGAAATCCTCCGGCTTGGGTTTCAGCACCGTGGATTCCACGTCACAGAGGCGACGAGTCGCCGCCTGGCCAAAAACCAGGCGTTCCACGTGGTAATAAAATGCCTCAGGTGGGTGACTATACTCTATTTTTGTATTGGAATGAAAAAAATACGCCTGTCGCGCGAGTCGGCGGTCGTGGATGTGGCGTCCGAAACGTATCTTCCTAATTAGGCACCAACTCAATGAATCCACCAATGAAAGCACGTTATATCGTTAAAAGTCCGAATGGAGCCCGCGTGAGTGTGTCAAAAGTCCGAATTAATCGAGACTGGGATTCAGCAAAGTCGTGGCAGCTTGGATTTGATGGGATGCGAGGATTCGGTTCCAAGATCTTAGAGTCCTCGGAGGGTGTTTCACTCCACTTGGTTTCGCCCGCCTGAATCCGCCTAAAGGAGCTCACTTTAGCTTTGGATGCACGGAGACCAAGTCCCTTGCACCACCAAGACTAGCGGCGTCACGTTGTTCGAAAACTACCAAGTCGACTCTTCCATCATCTACACGGGCTTCTTCTACATCGGAGCTTGTGACGAACCTGCCTAACATCGACTACCATGAAGACCATTGACCAAACCATTACCGATTCTACCAACAACGTGACGTCCGACACGGCGTCGTCCACCGACTCGCGTGGCGACCAGCCCGTGATGGACTACCCCAACACCTTTGAAGGCCCCGAGAAGAACCTTGAGGTCGACCTCGTGCCCGCCTGCGACGGTGCCGATCCGCGCGGTCTGCGCGCGCTTTCGCGCGCCCAGATCGACGCGCTTCTGGACGCTGCCAAGTGCACGATCCTCTCGCACGTCTCCAACGCGCACCTCGACGCGTACGTCTTGTCCGAGTCGTCGCTCTTTGTGTATCCGCGCAAGATGCTCATCAAGACGTGCGGCACGACGACGCTCCTCAAGGCGCTCCCGCTCCTCACCGAGTACGTGCGCGACCTCGGCTTTGCAGTCGAGAAGGTGCGTTACTCGCGCAAGAACTTTCTGCTGCCGGACGACCAGCTCTTCCCGCATACGTCGTTCGCGTCTGAAGTCGACTACCTCAACGACTTCTTCCCGAACGGCGCTGCCCACATCCTCGGCCCGATCAACGCCGACCACTGGTTCGCGTACGCGTGGGATGTCCACGAGCACGGCGAGCCGGTCACCAAGCCGTCGGTTGGCGTCAAGGAGCACACGGTGCACATCCTCATGCAGGACATGCACGAAGACGCAGCCGCGGCCTTCTTCAAGCGCGACAACGGCTGGGACGGCGCCGCCATGAGCGAGAAGAGCGGCATCCGCGACCTCGCGCCGGACGCCATCATGGACGCCTTTGCGTTCGAGCCGTGCGGCTACAGTATGAACGCGATCGACGGTCCGTCGTACTCGACGATCCACATTACGCCCGAGTCGCACTGCAGCTACGCCAGTTACGAGACGAACGACATGGTCGGCGCATACGGCCCGCTCATCCAGGACGTCGTCGGCGTCTTCCGCCCCGCCAAGTTTACGGTCACCATGTCGGTGGTTGGTGAGCTCACCATGAAGGACCACATCTTCAAGAAGAAGGACTTCAACGGCTACAAGCGCCGCGGCGGTTGGACGCAAGCCCACATGGACGGCGACATTACTGTCCTCAAGGCCAACTTTGCCCTCGTCAACTGAGTCGATTATTATAGTTATATTGTTAGTAGTTTAGTTGCATAGCCATGATAAGGACTCCCCTCCTGAAAAACAAGTTGTATATTTTGAAACGAAACGAGCAACTGGTTGCTACTAAGATAGCATGAACATGTACAGCCTCACCCATCTGGACCACAACATATGTTGGTGTATGGGGCTAGGGGATGGCACCACGGAGCGTGTGACGCGTCGCATCCGATCGCGGTGCCATTTTAGCGTAGCGTCATCGCCCACGTGATGACGAGATAGTAGTAGCTGTATCCTCTAGAACTAGACTGTCCATTTGACTGGTGTTCCCATGGCAACTGCAAAGCCCTCCTCGCGAGCAACGCAGGCTCATGCCGTCGCTGCTGCACGATGAATCACGCTGCCGCAAGGTACCTTCCCGATACCACGCGTTGCGGAATGCTCCGAGTCTCTGGATTCTTTTGTTATACTTGAGGCGTTCCAAATCCCACAGTTTTGGAAGCAAGGACTTAAGCTGTCGCGTTCGGGTAGTAGAAGGCCTCGACGACCTCCATGAGGGGTGGTACGACGTAGTGGAACGACACCGTGTCGGGCGCCGCGCAGCCCGTGCCGTTGAGCCATCCGATGCCAAAGTGGTCTGAGAACCAATTGTTCTCTTGGTAAATCGACGTGTACACCGAGTGGTCGAACGCGTCTTCGTCGTGGGGCTCGAAAAAGATGCGCTCGGGACTGTACTGGTGGAAGCGCTCGCGACCCATTGCGTCGCTAATACAAGACAAACTAAGATCTACGATATCACGGACGCTGTGTACCGCGTGTCGGCGGGCTCGATGCCGTGGTACCGCATGCAGAACGAAATGGCCCAGTCGTCCGGCACAATCTCGTCCGGAAGACAGTACGGCTCGTCCAAGCTCTCGACAAGCAACTAGTCGCCATGACAAGGTGCAGCATGAACGAGCTATCGTCTACCTTGAGGTACGGCGCGCTAAAGGCATAGCCGCCCCCACCAGGCGTGTAGTACAAACCACCCTGGTCTCTCGTCGCAGCCAGCGTGTCCTCGACCGCGGCGCGGCGCGCTGGCGCCATGCGGTCCAGTGACACGGAGTGAAACCACTCAAATTGGCGACGGAGCTCCCACCACTGCAGTGTCATGCGGTGACCCTATGCATACGTTGAGCCCAAGAGCACCGGCGACGCAGCTGTCTACGAGCAAATGGGGTCTTGACGCGTCATAAGGCGCGAGAAAAGTCCGAAGGTTGTCGACCAAAACGTACGTGTCGTCGTCGCACTTGAAGATCCAATCGTACGTGTCTCCGTACTCGCGCCAGAGGATGCGAACGATATCGCTACAGCAACTCAGACCAGTTGTCAACGCGTCAAGACGAACCGGTGCTTCTGCCACAGATGGAGATGCGTCGGTGGCGCCACAACGCGGACCGTTGGGATCGCCGGGTCGTATACGTTGCTCATGAAGACGACCTTGTCGCAGCGCCGGCCCCACGTCGCCTTGATGGACGCGGCGCGAGCATGGTTCTTCTCGTATGTGTTGACCCAGCAGAGGATCTTGGCGGCCTTTGCAGGTGCTGGAAGCGCGCGGACGAGCTCGAGTGCATGTACGTGGCGGCCCAGCTGTGCGCGGACGTCGGCGACCTGCGCGCCGACCAGCGCCGCCAGCAGCAGCAGCGTCAGCGCCAGCCTCGCCAGCATGCTTCAACCTGATTGGCTTGCTGCTCTTGGCAAAATACCATACGTGGCGTAATTTTACGGTGCATAGACGACGCGTTAAACAACGCCGAGGCGTTTTAACGTCTTTTACTTGGCGTTCAAGACCAATACCTGGTGCGATGATTGATGTCATCATTACTGTGACGACCGGCATTGGTTTGGCAGCATGAACACCCGCAAGGCCTCGCTATCGAATAGTCTCGACTGCTGTACTGTCAGAATAAAAAAGGTGTAGAACGGCGATACATCGAATTCGTACATTTTGACTTACATGTTAGTACGTCAACAAAGGGTTGTGCGGAGGAAACTCGCGGTTCTCTTGGAGCATGGCTGCGCACGCACGGTGCGCCAAGTACTGCACACATCGATTGTATTTGGAACGGGAGAGAGGAGCGCAGATGTACGAACAGTGATAACGACAAGCGCCGCGATCAGCAGAGAGCCGAGCACGATGCAAGCGACGTCCCAGCCGTTCTTGTCGCTGAACGACATGGCGTTGGTCATGTGCAGTAGCAGCATGATCTCGCCGCCGCACTGGAGCGCGCCAAGGAGACACGTGGCATAGTAAAACTAGCAGATCACGTGAGCGAGACATGATGGCGGCAAGTGTACAAATTCACAGAGCGCGGCCTGTCGCTCGAGGTTGCCTTTGGTGCAGCGCACGTCTAGCGGCGGCTCTAGCACACCATTCCATAGTACCCACATACAAGGCGCCAAGGCCCACCGGCAAACGCTGGTCGGTCCGACGTCATTTCTGACGCTACGTAGCCGATGGCGCCGACGAACAGCGTAAAGATGGCGGTCCACCAGATCGCGTACGTGAAGAGGAACGAGAGCACACTGAGGGCGACCATGGCACTGCAATGTCGGCTCAGCATCTCGCGCGGCGTCTGCTTCTCGACCAGCATGGCCGCCGTCGTTTGTGAAGCGGTTTCGCCGTCTCCGCAGGAATGGATCTGCATCACTGCAACGACCAGAAATGCGCAAGTCCAAGTTGCAGGCGCAGCAGAATGGCGCAACGGTGGCCGTTTCATGCGCAACCATGGCGACGACGAGCACCGACGACATTGGCCAGCTCTTTGACGAGATCGTCAACAAGCGGACGAGCGCGGTCTCGAGCGCCGAGCTGAGCACCGTGCTCCCGTTCACGGCGGGCGACGTCCAATTCATCTTGACCAGAGTCGTCGACGACATGCGGCAGCACAAACTCGAGCTGGAGAAAAAAGAGTTTACGCGGTACGTCAAGAAAGCCACGTCGACCGTCTCGCTCGCCCACGTCGTCGTGACGCTCCAGCGACGGCGACACATGAAGACCTTCTCCGAGTATTACCTCGCGCGGGGCGTCGCGGGCGCGCAGCTCGTGGGACCGGCCGAGAGTGCGACAGAGCAACCTGGTCGGTGCTCATCTCGAATGCAATGGTGCGGCAACGTCGGCTAGGTGGCGCGTCTCGGCGTCGCAATAGCCGTCCAGGCGACGGGCTTGGTGGGGATGCGGTCTCGAATCAAAGCAACGACCGGCCCGAGGTCGAGCGCGACACCAAGGACGACCCCCAAGCGCAGTACGCGGCGGTAAGTGTGACAGCTCGTGCGCGGTGCTCTTACAATGCGAAATAGCGTCAGCGCATCAGTCTGGTACGCGCCTGTCGCGCGATCAAGTCGACGACCGAGGTACGCTGCCGATACCGGCTGCAAGACACAGAGAATGGAAACTGCACAGGGCATCTTTGCGATTGCGTTTAACCGCAAGTCGCGCCGCCTCGAGCTCCACACCGTCGCGCCGTCGTTCGTAGCAACACCTTCCCTTCAACACTCATCGAGTCGTAGCACGCGCGCCGCGCAGATCTACTCGTCGCGGTACTTTGTGCTGCTCTTCTCGCGGGATGCGGGGCAACTCGCGATCGGCTGCACCGGGTACCTCGGCGGGCACATCTACTTGGTGCGCAAGCAGGGCTGTGCCCACTCGGCGCCGCCCGATATTCTGCTGACAAGCTATGTGTTTGCGTCGCGCGACATCACCGCCGTCGTCGGGCTCGCCGAGCCGGACCTTCAAATGCCCGCGACGTCCGATGCGCCTGCGACCGGGCTCATCACAGCCCCGCTCGACATGTACGGGACTCCAGCCTGCAGCTGGTGGAGAACCATCCTAGGTTCACGGCGAGCCACGTCGCGCACGCTTGCTGCAACCACGGCACCGTCACCCTTTGCGCCGACGAAGGGCTGCTCGAGTGGAGTCAAGCCGAGGTATAGCCAAATGATGACGCACCCGTTGTCACAGCGAGGTGCAGGTGGCAACAACTGCCACCGACGCGGTCCCGACGCCGCTGCTGACCGACGGCGAGTGCGCGTTTCCGACGATCGCACACGTGAATGCGATTTCTGCCGCTGCGTTCGTCATGCCTCGGATGCTTCAACAGGTATGCCATGCTCCTTCACAGACCCTCCAGATGCAACAGTATCCAGGCGGCGCAGGGCTACTGCCTGTACATGAGCCAGCGCGCCTTCATCCTTGAAGATGATGCGACACCAGCACCAATCAAGGCCATGCTCGACGCAGATGTCGCCACGATATGCGCACTGTGGACCGAGGCCAAGGTAGTCGTCGTCCCATCAACCTACTTGGAACATGCGAGGACAGTTCAAAATGGGCCCGCGGAGGATCCAACCCAAACTCAAAAACGTCAAGCAACTTGTCAACTGCGGCACCGCTTCGTACACGGCGCTGACCCGAGACGGGCAAGTCTATACGTGGGGCCAAGGTATAACTCACATATGCGTGAGGAGATAACTCAAAATGACAGACGCTGTCGAGAGCCTCGGGAGCCATGTTGCTTTGGACGCAACCAAGAGTAGCCCGCGCAAACTCCCGGGGTTTACCAAGCCAGTCGCCAAGGTGACCTGTGGTGGGCAGCACGTTCTTGGCCTCGATGAGGCAGGAGTGGCCTACAGCTGGGGCAGCAATGCCCACGGCCAACTCGGACTGGGCCATCTTAACGACAGTGACACACCAGCGCGTATCGCCATCGCTGGGGTACGACTTCCTCACCCTCTCTACCTGCTCATGAACTGTAGAGCCCCGTAATCATCGACATCGCTGCAGGCGACAACCACAGCTTGCTCTTGACCAATGCCGGCACAACTTTGGCGTGCGGCAACAACTGGTCGGGTCAGCTCGGCACCGGCGGCAGCGCGCACCTTGATGCAATGACGCCGGTTTCGTTGCCCCCCGAGGCAAACGAACCGCTATACCTGGTTCAGGCCGTCGGCGAGACGTCGGCGGCCGTGTCAGTAACAGGTATCTGCCTACTTGGCCAGTTTGACATCGATGACCTTGATGGCAGGGACCGTCTTTGTGTGGGGGCTCTGTGCCGTGCCGCTTCTCGGTGTCGTGACGCGGCGAACGCCCCAGAAACTCGAGTACGCGGCGATGGACGTGTACAAGCCAAGTCGGGGCTTTGGTCGCCTCGATGCCGTCGACACCATGTACGTGGTCACGTCGATCGCCCTCGCCGCCGGTTGCGTCGTTCTCGCGGTCGCCCCCGTCCCATATACCAAGCTGCCAAAGCCGTAGAGAATCGATCCAACTCTTTGTTACCACTTTCGAAACGTTGCAATCGCGCGGCCGAGGTCGCGCCGGTCGTGCATCGCGAGGCGGAAGCGATACCAGCGCATGTGCATAGCCGACCCCCCGACGCCAACGTCCAGCTTGGTAGGCTCGACAAGACTCTGCTCCAGTACTGCGATCGTCGAGACCGCAATCACCTCGAGCTTGTCATCGGTACACGCGTCGACAACGTAGACGTGCGTGGGGGAGACCACGAGCACGCACGGAACGCCAGCGTCCGACGGCAACAGCCACTCGGTGCTCATGTCAGCTAGCTCGTGCGAGGGCTGCTCAGCCAAGTAGAGCGCATGCGCGAAGACGATCGGACCGGTCACGGACCCAACGAGTTTCCAGCGCACAAAGAGCGCTTCGTGCCGACGGAGCGGTAGCATGGTGGACGCGACTGCGTCATTGCGCCCGCCGACACCCATTTCGACGAGGAGACCGTCGGTCGTCTTGGAGACGAGCGACGCCATACCGCTCATGGGCTGTGCGACGATGCCGACGAGCCCTTTCCCGACGCCGACGACGCCAGCACCGAGGCCCGTGGACCGGCCTTGCTCTTGGTTGTCGCGCAGGACACTCAACGGCGTCGTCACGACACCGGTCGCGGCACCGACGATCGCTTGGCCAAACGAGTGGAAGCCGTGGGCGAGTCCCGAGGTAAAGTTGACGGGCGGCGTCGTTGTCGCGGTGGCTGTCGACGCACTCGTGCTGATATGGTCCATGGACCGCGAAATGGCATGGGCGACGCCCGAGACGGACGAGAGCGTCGCGACCTAGTCGAGTCGTGAGTCTCGTGTTATAACGCAAGACGGCGACCGAAGTGTGGGTTGCAAAGGACACAGCGCCTCGGAAGAGGCCTTTCGTGATCGAGACGGGCGAGTAGCCTTCCGTAGCGACAGCGAGCAGCGGCAGGCGCACGAGGTCCTGAACACCCGAGCTCACGTCGCGCACAAACCCTCTATCATTTCTTGTGAGTTGCATGTTGTATGGACAAGGCGTTGTACGCGGGGTTCCCGAGGACGTTGAGGGACATGAGCACCATTGGCGTGCGCACGACAGCGTCAGCGACGTAGTTCGCTGCAAGGTCCTTCGCCAACTGGTCGTCAAAGCACAGAATGTGGGCGAGGTCCACGCCCGAGAGCGACAGCGGCGTTCGGTCAAGGCCGTACAAGAAGCGCGCCGTGATGGTCAACGAAACCGGAGAGAGAACGAGACGGCCAATGTAGCGTTTAGCCCGCATCGCCAGTGCAATTTGCGTCTCCAATGGCGGCTCCGTTGGCGTCACCTCCACTGCGGACGCTGCTTCCAGAAGCGGCGCAAGCCATCCTTGCAGCCGAACGAGCAGCAGATCTTCAACCTACCACATGTGCTCGAAACTAAGTGGAAGTGCTCTGCAAATGGCACCTGCAGGACGATGGGCGACACAGCGAGCTCGAGCGCGTCCGTGTACGAATGCGTTGGCACCCAGCCGTCGGCGTAAACGAGTCGCAGCGTCAGCGCGTGGGACTTGACGAGCGGCTCAATGGACACGGCGAGGAGCTGCGCATCGGAGACGACCGCATTCGACCGGGAGACGTTGCCGCACATCAAGGCTCTGGGAAAATTGCACTCGGGAAAAAAGTGGACGAGCTCCAACGCTTCAAACACCAACAGCGACGTTGTGAAGCGCTGGATGTGCGAGAGATACCCCAAAGCAGCTCGCTGCTTGTGACCGTCGGGCACAACGTCGCCCAGCGAGAGCGCCATGAAGGCGATTTGCTGCGCGTCCAGACGCAGCACCTCGGCGTAGCTTGGGCCGTCGTCGTGCACCACCACGTGGTCGTCAAAACAGCGCACGACGACGGCGTCGACGCGCACCGAGACGCGCGTGGCCGGCGCCGCGAGAGGTCGGCAGGGGACGCGCGGCGCACTCTTGCCCCCGTCGATGCACTCGATGTGGACCATCCACACGCTGTAGCGCTCGTACATTGTCAGTAGCAGGACGAGGTCGCCTGCGCGGGCAAACTGGATGCCCTCGACCAGCCAGACAGCGCTCGACCAGCTGCAGTCGTCGCCCGCCACACGAACACGGAACCGCGCATGGGGCGACGGCGACGGCGAATCAAACACACTCGGCGCCGGAAGGCTGCCGTACGCCGAGTCCTGAACCAAACATTATGACGTGGCACGTTGTGGGACGATCTCGTGTACCTGAAGCTGCCAGTCGTACGCGATCGTGTCGTTGGCGCCGATCGTTGCACACTCGTCAACGTGGACAAGCGCGACCGCAACAGCGCGCGACAGGTGGTTTTGCAGCGTCACCGGCGGGTACGCGTCTTCGTAGATCGTAAGCACGACGGCGTCGTCGACGGCCACGACGGCAAACGTGAGCATCACGTCGGACCGGGTGGCATCCGAGTGTAAGAGCAAAAGACGCTGCGCACCGCACGGGCGAAGCTCAATCGACCGACGTGACCACGCGTAGCCGGGCGCTGCAATCGCGACCGAGAGCGCACAGTGCAGTCGCGTCGCGTCCAAGGCCGGCGTCAACACCGTTTCGAGGCCGTCGTCCGCAATACTGCTGCCGCGCGAAAGCCGCGTCCGGATCCATTTGAGACTCGAGTGCAACGACGACGGTCGCTCGAGGTGCGTTCCGACGGGCCACACGCTGGCTGCAGGCGCCGCGACCTACCCGACATCGTATAAGGTGATATACACGGGCACATCGCTACCGTTGGGACGAGCGCGTTGGTTTTGGCGGCGAGGAGCGTCGTGGGCAGCAGCTGCAGTGGGTACCGCTATCGACAAGAACGCTCACGATGCATCGCACCCAAGAGAATATCGTACCGACTGATTGCGTACTTGGTAGTGACACGCAAGCGTCACCCGCGCCATGCCGTCGACGATGCTATGGCGCACGACAGCGCTGAGGCAGCAGCCCGGCGCAGATGGCAAACTCCACATGACATGGGACGGCTGCGACGCATAGTTGGTCCACAAGAGCGTCTCGGGTATATACTGCAGCCCCATCGAAAAGCTCGAGATCGCCAGACTGAGCTCGGCCGACGGCAGCACCGTTTGGCGGCAGTCGGGGCCGTCAATGACGATGGCCCACGGCAGCTCGTTGCGAAGAACCAGCGTTGGACGCAAGGCGAGATGCCGCGCTGGCGACGTTGCGAGTCGCGTCAAGTGGATCGTCCCGCACTTTGGCGCGTCGACGCGGAGAACGCCACCCACCGGATACGCTGCGAGCTCATCCCCCTCGGGCGAGGCACACGCCGGGATCGCGAGCGAAGTGCCACCAACCTCGAGAATCTGGGGTTCTTGTGGGTTGTATTCGAGTACCTGCGTCTCTTCGGCGACGGCAAGGCGCTACGAAATGACTCTCAGATGAGAAGTTGCACTGGGTCTCATACCACGAGCGTTCGGCGCCCCGTCGCTTGGTGCAACAGCGACACGGCGGCCGGGACCGCAAGTTGATTTGTCAGCGTTAGCACCGGCCACAAATGCACTTCGAGCCAGGCCCATCGGAGAACGCGGTGCACAGACGCTGCCTCCTTTACCTTTTGGAGACCATAAGCTATCAAATTTTCCTTGAGGTGGAGACGTACGACGTGGCAGGCGGCGCGCTTGATAGCTACCCAGACGTACATGGTACCTGCGTCCCGAGAGAGCACGACAAGCGTGGCTGGCGCCTCGGGCGTCGTCGTCGCTGCCACCGGCGCAAAAGGCGTCGACGTACTCGCAACGAGCTGGGCCACACTCCACGGACGGCCGTTGTCACAGCGCAGAGATACGCGCGTGGACTGGCGCTCGAGGATGTGCGACTGCGGCGACGAGCCAAGGGTGACGGCCACCTCGTTGTTGAGGCGATACTGCAGGCGCTGGTCCAAGTGGTTGATAACAACAACGTCGCCGCGCACGACCACAGTTGTCTCGAGGCCACAGACGACAACCTCAACCCAGATGCCGCCCGTCGGAAGTGGCCGGTGCCACACGCCGCCAGGAGCCCTGATTGGACACGGCGTCGACCAGCCATGCGAGAGCGACCGCGTGAACTGCAGCTCGAACGGCGCTGTGATCGCATGCCAACTGTAGTCGACCGACACGAGACCACGGAGCTCTTGGACTTCGGTGGAGCCCACTTGACGAAACAGCAGCACCGCGTCGATTTGGTTGTGGATGCAAATCCGATACTTGATACGTTTTGTAGGTGGCGATGGCTCGGTGAGCGACTGCGACAACTGCATCATAAATAGCAACGCGTACTGTGTCAGCTGGAGCGTGAGCGCACCCGTCGTTAGCGCCAACGAGAGCTGGGCGGCCTGCTCCAAGACGACCGTCACTTGCCACGGCTGAAGCAGTGTCGTGGTCGCCAGCGTAGTAAGGTTGTGCATCTCGCTGCCGAGAACGCCAGCGACGACGCAGCTATAGCGAGCACTGCCCGCAAACGTCCGAAGGTGGACGCTGACATCCGTAGCTTTGACATGCAACAGCTCGTGCACGTCGTCACCACCATCGTGCCACGCCAGTTTGACTTCGTGGAGGTTGCCCACAACGTGCAGCAGTGGTAACGACGATATGGCAGCGACCGAGCTCACACGCACGGCGTCTCGCAGCTGCGCCGATAGCGCCACGTACAAAGGGAGCGACGAAGCGTCAACGCGCGGTAGACGCCACCGAAGCTCCCACTGAGTCGCAGCCGGCGTCGTCACAAGCGGGTAGTCTCGGGCGTCGAACGAGAGCTGGTAGGCTTCCGACACTTGCGGCGCCACATCGTCGTCCTCGCTCATCCACTGCGCAATGGCGGCCGCGAGCGACGGCGCCGAACCGGTGCGTGGAAGTCCGTCCTCCGCTCCCCACGGCACGTGCACGATACCGATCGAGACGAACGACGACGTCACACTGTCAAAACAGCGCACTTCGCACCGTACATCGCACAAACGACCCTCGATCCGCGGCCAATCGCGTGGCGCGACCGAAGCACGAAGCGGCATCGCCGTCACGCGTGTAAGCTGTCGCGGGGACGGGTACCGCCAGCGCAGCTCCAGGCAGTCCTTGTTGTCGTCGTCGTCCCACGGGCGCGCGAGATCGTTCAAGATGTCAATGAGCCGCAACTCATCCTCGTCCTCGTCGTCATCTTGTGGGGGTGCAGACGCTACGTCGAGCAGCGCCGTCGGCGAGAGCACGCTGCCCGAGAACGTCGCATTCGTCGTCACTGTCTCGGTACACACCAGCTCGCCGGGACGCGCGTGGTGAGCGCGGGGGTCGAGGCGCAGCGTGAGCTCTGCAAAGTCGTGCACCGTCGGCGCCTGCACTGAGACGACATCGTCCGACGCCTTTGCAAAAGACGTGTCCGTCGCGGGGACGGACCACGCCGCACTCCAGCGTTGAAGAAGGCGCAGCGACGCCATCGAGACCGACACGTGCACCGCGTTGCCGTCGAGATGCACTTCGGTCGGGTACACGCGCGTCTCGACGAGCTGCCGGTTGATGAGTCGCAAAAGCTGTTTGACGTCCCCGGTGCAACGCAGGTCGACGTCTCGGAGCAGCGCCGGTGCCTCGGCGACTTGCGCCTGCAGCCGGTGCCATGCTTTGGATCGACCGAGTTGAGGCCCGAGCGCCACCGTGACGGGACACGCGTCATCGAGCACCAAGACGCCGAGGCGCTGCCACGTCACGACGAAGTCCAATAGCTTGACTGGACACCACTCAAACAACGGCGTCGCGGGCCAAGCCGCCACGAGCGCTTGGTCCGTGGCGGTGACCCGCGCATCGAGACTCGCAAAGAGCGCACCCGTGTTGCACACGACGCAGGCACTGGCCGCTGCGATGCTGAGTTGACTGGGGGACCAGAGAAGCTTGAGTGCCGCATGGTCCACGGGGCCGACGCCGGGCAGGCTAAAGCGCGGCAAGAACGGACCCAGCGGCGTCCAGATCGACGTTGGCGATGGAATCGACGACGCCCCGAGTGGGGCGACGACCAAAGCGAGACGCTGCGCCATGGCGACTAGCGCCGGCGACACGTGGCACTGCAGACCTTGCACTTCAACGAGACCCGAGAGCGTGCGATATTCCGAGAGAGACCACGACGCGTGAAACAACTTCTCCGAGTACTTTTCGACCGCAAGCTGCCAGTCGTGCGGGTCCGAGTGCGGCCCGATGACGAGCGCCTCGTCATCTGTCACGACGCGGTGGCCGACGACAACGTTCTTGACCGAGAAGCGGCCGTCGTGGAGCGTGTGGCGGAACGCGACAGGCCCAACACGCAGCAATAGCGTGTCGGTACCCGACTGCACGCGCGCGTCGACGCCATCGATCGAAATCGCGCAGCTGAGCGGTGTCTCAGTCGACGACGCATCGCCCTTGTGCTCAGGCGGCCGCGGCGATCCGTCGGTGACGCGCATCAGGCGGCCGACGCTGTCGACGACCACATGCAGCGCGGGCTCGTCCAGTTCGAGGCCAAGTTTTGTCACGTGCACGTCAATGTGCTTGGATGGCGTCACCTCGATGGCAAGGAACCACGGTGGCACAAGGTAGTCGACGCGGACAAGTGTCAGCGGCGCCTCCGAGAGCGTTGCCACCGCCACCTCGTACGGCGACCGCGCGGGTGCCGCTGTCGCGTCATACTGCACCAGCGCCATGTACACGGCACCAGCTCGCAGCATGGTCTTGGCCTTGGGCGCAACTTGCAGCGCCGAGGAAGGCGCTCGCGGTCGTCGAGAGACAACGCGGAACGGCGGGTGGCTCAGGCCGTCCGTAGGCAGGTCCAAGTGCGGCACAGTCTCGACGGTCGTCGACTCGGCGCACACTGCCAACTGCCGCTCCGCATGCTCGTTGCTCGAAGCCACCGGTAGCAGCAGTCGCATCGACCCGACGTGCACCGACACGTACGGCAGCGCCGTGTCGGACGACGACGCAGATGGCGAGGCGGCGGCGTCTCTGGACGCAAGATTCTTGACCAGCTGCATGCCCACGGTCAGCGTCGGCTCGCTCAGTAGCACGTCGAGGTCTTCGACGCTCCCGAGAAGACACCAGTCGCCCAGCTCGCCCGTGTTGGCGTTGTAGTTGCGGGCAAAGAGCGACAGCCACGGGTCTGGTGACGTGTGCGTGCTTATGATAGGACATTGTGCGCGCACGAGGGACTGAAACTGGACCTTCTCGCAGCACGCCTTGACCAGAAGCGTCGTCTCGCGCCAGAAGGCCAGTGCGCTCGCGGTCGCCGGCGCGAAGACATACCTCGTCGCAGCTCCAAACGCGCGAATGTCCGACTCGTCCAAGCAGAACAAAATGCCCGCGAGGATCTCGGGCGACAAGACCTTGTCAAAGGCCCCAATGCTGGCTGTCGATGGTATTCGTGCCGATGTGAGCGTCTCGGTGCAGGTAACGTCGTGCAACTGCACTTGTAGATCCAGGTATGGCACCTCCGACGGTGCTGCCGGTGTCTTGTGCGGCGCGACTGTGCCCACTTGGGCAGCGAGGAAAAGGTCGGTGAGCGTGCACGCGACATCAATGCCACGACTCTGGAGCGCCAATGTGGTGCGAGCGAGCTCGAGACCCGTTTTCACAGACCACAGCACGGGCGGTGCATCTGCGATGGCCAATGTCAAAGGCTCGGTGGGGCCCGCGGGCGGCAGCGTCGGAATTCGGCCCAGTAAGACCATCTAAATCTCACATTCAAAGCGCACACAGGGCAAACCTTTGTACCTGAAGCGGCGAGAGGGACACGTCGACGGCGCCGAGCATCACTGTCGACTCAAACAAGAGCAAAATTGCAGGCAACGGCGCCGTTCGCGCCGATACATCGATGGCAACAACGACCCTCGTCGCGGCGCACGAGAGCAGTGGCGATGCCAAGGCGGCGACATTCCAAGGCGACACGTCGATCTCAAGCCGGCAGCGACCGCCGCAAGTTGCCCCCCGAGCGTCTTTCAACCCGCTACCGTGACGCTTGAGTCAGGTCATGCAGGAATTCATATCTGCGTCGTACCTTGTGTTGGTCGCGATGCGAAGGGCAGGGGTCGTGAACAGGACATGTCTGGAGAGATGAATTGTAGCGGGCGCCAAGGCCACCTGCAACGCAAGCGTCCACAGCGGCACGTCAACGACAGCAGGTGCCGGGGCATCGGATGGTAAGGCCACTGGGACGTCGACAACCATGGCCAAAAGAGGCAACATGCGGTGCCACTGCGCCTCGAACGACTGCATCTCCCACCGGAGCCCGATGTGGACGATCGAAGGCGGTAGCACCTCGGGTGATCGAATCGCCAGCATGTCGACGAGACTTGGCAGCCACTGCCGAAGTGCCGTCACCGAGACCTCAGCCGATGCCTCGGTGGCGACCCAAGGCACCTCGGCGCGAGACGACTCAAAGATGACGCGACCTCGTCGGCTGCAGTCGACCGCCTCCACCGAGACGGACGCACGTGCCGTCGCCATCGCCAGGTCCTGGCCCGTGACCAGAGACGCTTCCAGTTCGACGCCGTGCATGCCAATGGTAAACGCGTCATGGCAATTCATCGCGTTGGTCACTGTGGGCGCAGCGTACTCGACACGAACGATGGCGCAGACCGTCGGTAGCAAGTTGCTCAGCAGCGTCTCGAGCAGTGGCGTGCTCACTCCCAAGAGACACGACTCGAAATAGGCGTCGGCCGACGCCTGCATGACGTCCGTGGTGTAGCGCAAGTCGAGAGCGGCGTGGGAGAGGTTGAGGACGTCATTCTCATCGACCTGCACGCTAGTGTTCGCGACGGCAACACGCATGTCTTGCTCGCCCAGCATGCTGAGCAGCACGTCGTGCACCTGTAACGACAGCGCATGGCCGTCGTCGAAATGAACCTCCAGCGACAGCGACGTTGCGTGCACGAGGGTCATGGCCATAGTGGCGGCGGTGGCTGCCTTCTCGGGGGCATCTACACATACATGGCATCAGCACCACCCCCATCGTTCTCTGGGTTCATACGGGCCGTGTCCAGACGCGAAAAGTCCAAGTCATTGAGAAACGCCATGTGGGCGGTCAGCGACTCGAGGCGAAGATCGAGATGCATGGGTCCGAGAGCGACATCGATCGAGACGAGTTCGGGCGACGCAACGTGGCGCAGGCGCAACGCCCGGCCGCACGCGTGCCCGAGATGAACGCATTTGTGGCCGACACTGATGGCGGTCCACGTCCGCATGGCCGGCAGGAAGAACTGCTCGAGGTTTTCGAGCACGGGTCGGTCAAGCTCGTACCGCTGCACAAAGGCCTGCGCAAGCAGATGCACTTGACGCCGGAAGCGTGGCGCGGGCACGCAAACGTCGAGGTCGCGGTGCACCATCTCGACGACGTGGTCGACCATGCGGGAGACGTGGGCGTTGCCTTGGTTGTCGACGCAGTCTTGGAGGCGACGAAGACTACTCGTCCAGTAGTCGTCGATCACCGAAAGGGATACCGCGTCGCACGTACACGCCACGGGCGGTGACGCGCCATCGTGCTGCCAGCTGTCCCCCGCCAAGAGGTCGCCAAAGTACGACTCGGATGCATTCGGATGCGGCACACCATACAACACGCGGCTGTCGCCAGCGCGAAGAAGCGTTGGCGCCACAAGCGTCGTTGGCTGGTGCCACAGTACTTCGCGCACTTCCAGCAACGAGTCTTGGCGCGCGCCATCGGTCGACACGCGCAGTAGCACGCACGAGGCCTCGACGACGCCAATGACGTTGGCGGCTTTCGAGACTTTGGTCTTTGTGTGCTGCGAGAGATCGATGGGCACCAAGCCCACATTGGCCACGGGCACAAACTCGACGGCTGCCGCCTCCGCACTCGCGCCCTTCGTGGGACTGGACGCCGTAGCGTCCTCGCCGTGACTCCGCAGCGTCAGCGACGCACTCTGAATCGACACGCGCACCGTCACGATCGACACGGGCGGGTCCTCTGCAATCGTAATGCTGCACTCGGGCAGACTTGGCTCGTGCTCTGGGATTTTCTTCTCGAGCGACGTCAAGAGCTCTTTCTCAAGCTCATCCACCGCGCCGTCGTCGTCGCCGATGATTGCGCCGTAGACCCAGCTCGTCCACGACGAAGCCGGCGCTTCCTGGGCCGGCGCGGGCGGCGGTGGGTTCAAAACAAGAGGTACCAGTGGCTCGCTCGGTTCGCTGGCGCTCGACAGCAGCGGCGATGAAGACGCGCGTACAAGTCGATGCGGCGACGTCGGAGGCTTGGGCGTCACAAACGCAATGAGCATATGCACTTGGCGGTCGCTCAGCGAGACGCAGAGCTCCTTGACGTACACATCGAGCACGACGACGTCATTGCCCTCGAACGAGGCGCCGAGAAATGGATCGCCATGGACGTGCGGCGTGTACACCGACTTGGTCGGCCCAACGCGGTTGGCCGACGGCTCGAGCGCGTACATGCAGCGCAAGGACAGGCTTGTTCGACGCAGAACAGGCACCTACGTTGCTGATGAATGTGCAACAGTCGCACAGGACCTCGGACCTCGTAGCCAATGACTTGGCGATGGATCAGGTCCGAGTCGACGTCGACAGCGACGCGGTCGCTTGTGTACCGATCGAGGAAGACGGAAATGTCCTTGGCGTCGATGCACTAATGACGCGACTCCAACTTCGCGTTCTCGTTGGTACCGTAACGAGGTACCTTGGCAATGGCTTTTTGATCGCCCTTGGGCTCCGCAAAGCCTCTCGGCCATGTTGACGTATTGCCTGCCGAGTAGAGGTCGAGGAGCTACATGTGGACGCGTCAACAAGCCGATGCGAGACGAGACGTACGCCGAGGGTCACCGAGAGCACCATGTCGTCTTCCTCGTACTTGAGTACAAGGTTGTTGATCTAACACTGGGTGTTTGTCTCGGTAAGCAGTCAATAGCTCATACCTGGATCGACACGTTGGCGAGGATCTTGGCCAGCGTCGCTTGCAGCCAGCTCGACTTGGGGGCGTCGATGGGCGTCTCGGGCTCGGCGCTCCTAGGATCGTTCGCATGCATGACACTGCCATGAGCACGTACTTGGACATGTGCGTCGTCATTGTTGCGTAGCTGCCCTCGGACGCCATGCTATTGCGACGCTGGCGGGGAGTGCTCTCGTCCTTGGCCGTCAAGATGAGCTCGACCGTGTAGAGCTTGACCTCGATCGGCTGCGAGAGGATCTGCGTCCATGGAATGTGGATGCGCAGCTCCTGCGTCGTCGGCCATGAGCCGCAGAGGTCGCATGTGCATGTATTACCCGGATGAAGCCGCGCGAGAAGTCAAAGGTCGGCGGCAGGTCGAGCGCCGACTGCAGCACGTGACGCTTGATCTCGAGGTCGTTGAGGACGAGGTCGTTGCCGAAGAAGCCGAAGCCCTCGAGGTGGATGTCCTTGAGGTACTTGGAGAGGTAGAACTGCAGGGTCTGCGCGAGGTACCCCTTGAGCGGCGACGACAGGATGTCTAGCATCCTTCGCCCGCTTCGATTCGCGCAAATGCAAGTCCATTGCCGAGACTTTGAGCCAATCACACTGCAAGACCAAGCATTTTAACCAATCCAAACACTGCATTTGCATTTTAACCAATCCAAACACTGCATTCTTTCACAGCCTGCGCCGGAGACGACAATGGTGGCCCCAGGACTCGGTCCGTTGGCGCCACCATTGTCGTCTCCAGCGCTGGCTCACAAAGCGCCTTGTGGTCACCAACGGCAAACAGTGTTCTTGCCGAGCGACGAAACAGTGGATGGTGGATTCCGGTACTTTGTATGAATCGTCGCAGCTGACGCATCTGC
>NW_008246137.1:0-1653 GCF_000281045.1 Saprolegnia diclina VS20
GGGTACGTACATTGGCGTCAACTGGCACGAGCACGTCAGAGGGGTGGCTCAGCGTTGTAATTCCTGTGCCGGCACGCGATTGGTGGAAATGGGGAACAAATATTCCGCCAATGGAATGGCTGTCTTTGGGAATTGACAAATCAAAAGCCCGGAAAAATGGACCAATCATTGAGTAGGCGCCAAATTTGAAATGATTTGAAGTGCCAGGAAAACCGGATTCGAATTGGCGCCAGTTTGCCCGTCTTGCGGCCATATTGCTTTCTTTACCGCTTGGAAGAGAGCACGATGGGACGCAAACATGTGCCAAGCTCGCCACGCAAACCACGCAACCGTTCACCACGCATACTCGTACCATGCTCGACGTGTGCGAGACCGTGTCAAAACAACCCCACGTCCATTCGGAAGCTCAATGGGGTCCTTTTGTGCATGGCCTGCCGCATCAAGGAGACGAAGCGGCTCAAGGACGAGCACCGGCTCGAGGAGCAGCGCCGACTCGAGCACATGCGTTGGCTCGAGCCAGTATTGTGCACGGCTTGCCAGAGGACGGTGCAGGCCGAGCCCGAGCCCGCATCCGAGCCCGAGCCCGCGTCCGAGCGCTCAGCTGGATCCGATGGCACGACGGATGGAGACGACGAGGAAGACGAAGACACAACAGGTATACTCTTCAAGCATGTCGTCTCTCGTAAGAATATGAGGTGGATTCACTTAGTGCGTGACGTGATCAAGTTACTTATCATCGAGGCGAATGGCGACTTGAGCAAGAATCGGAAGCGGCGGCGCACATACGACGACAAGGGCTATATGAAGGACCCAAGGACGATCCTGCAGTGGAACCGTCGTCCGGAAGACTGTGACGCGCCCTACACGAAGAGGCGACATCCAGACACACAGACCAAGCTCAACAACTTGTTGTCGGGTAGTTTAGCTCGCGACCTCAAACGGATTCGGATCCACTTCAGCAAGACGAACATGTCAACCGTAGAACTAAACCAGGGGTAACTCACCTCGGGTAAAGGAATACATAGTTTCTTGTTAGTCATGCTCGTTAGTACCTTATCTTGACAAGGTCCATGCATGGTGCCTCTCTGGCACTCCGGTCAATGCGCTTTGGTGCGCCTGGACGATCACCACATCATGGCCAGCATCATGGCTCGCTCCAATCCCGGTGTATGTACACCGGAATATATCCATTATCCAGACACTATCCGGATGTACCCCGGGTTTTCGATCGCTCAGTCGAGTGTTACTCACAATTGAGAGTGAATGCTAAGGAATGATGGCTGCATATTTTTAAACAATTCGTTGGTCCTAAAACCACTGGAATCGCAGTGGGCAGCCACCTAGCACTTCGTCATGCGCCTTGACGCCACCAAACCATTTTTTATCCACGCCTTACATCTTTTCCGAGATGGAAAATTTTTTTCTTTTCGAAATTCGCAATATTCGTCATTTTATCAATTTTATTATGGCATGTTTGTCGTATTTGACCCGTTTTGGACCCAAAAGACAAAAAATCGGTGCTGAGCCACCCCTCTGCGAGCACGTCCCCGACTTTCCGGTGTGGCAGTCGCACGCCAAGCGGCTCCTCGTGGCGCACGCGCTCTTCTGGAGCGTCGTTGTGAGCGTCCCGATCTGCATCTGCATTCTGCAACT
>NW_008246137.1:5882-7606 GCF_000281045.1 Saprolegnia diclina VS20
CGTCCTATGCGATCAATAGGTAATATTAGTATTTAGACAAACACCGAGTCGAGGACGGTGAAGGGGGGGGGGGTTCCAGGCTTCGTCAACTACACCGCGCCCGCGTCGACGCCGACACAGCCCCCCGACGAGAGCTCGAGCGCGAGCTCCTCGTCGCGCTGGCGGACTTGAACCGCCACCCGTGCCAAGCCATCATCGACGCGATCCTCGACATCAAGCGACGTCTGGAAGAACTGAACGCACAAATTCAAGAGCACAAGACGGAAGCAGCCGTGCAACGCCACCTCGTCGAAGCCGCCCGCTGCACCAAGTACCACCTGCGGTCTCCGTCGATCAAGAAGTTGGGATCCGACTCGATCCACCAGATGCGCGACGCCGCCGGCCAGGCTCGCACCACGCCGCAGGAGATCTCGCAAGCCCTACATGGCTTCTACACGGCACTCTACGCCGCAGAAGAAGGACCGGACGCCAGCGCGGTCGACCTGTTCCTCGACACCACGATCAAGACGCGCCTCCCGACCGACATGGCCGAGCGCCTAGGGGCGCCGGTCTTGGCGTCGGAGCTCTACGACTGCATCCAACGCGCAGCGCGACGCAAGTCGCCAGGCCCCAACGCGCTGCCATACGAAATCCTCAAGCTTGCGCCGGCCAAGTGGGCCCGCGCTCTCGAACTGGTGTTTAACCAAGCGCTCTTTGACCAGGCAACGCTCACGCCGAGCCAAGTCCAAGGCACGACGATCCTCCTGCACAAGAAGGGTGACCGGGACTGTCCTGCCAACTACCGTCCGATCAGCCTCATCAACAGCGACGTCAAGATCCTCACCGCAGTCTTGGCCAACCGGCTGCAACCGTGCGCTGACCACTTAGTACACTCCGATCAGAACGGCTTCATCAGAGGACGCTCGATCATGCACAACATTGAGCGACTAGAAGGTTTGCTCGAATATGCCCGCCGCCACAAGCCCGAGGCCGTCATTGCGCTCCTCGACTTCGAAAAAGCGTTCGACCGAGTCGACCACGGCTACTTGCTCGCGGTCCTGCGCAAGTGGGGTCTCCCACAGCGCTTCTGCACTATGGTGCAGTGCTTGTACTCGGGACGCCGATCCAAGATTCTCGTCAACGGCGACCTCTCGTCGCCCTTCTGCATCAAACGGGGGGTGCTCCAAGGTGACCCGCTGTCACCGCTGCTCTTTGTGATGGCGCTCGAACCGATGTGCCTCCAGCTCCGCAACCACGCTCAGGACGGCCTCCAGATCGGCTCGGCGACGCACGTCGTGAGCTGCTTTGCCGACGACTCTCAACTATTTGCGACCAACGAAGCCGCTCTTCAGCGCCAGCTCGCACTCGTAGACCACTTCTGCAGCCTCTCGGGATTCAAGCTCAACCGAGACAAGACCCAAGTCCTCACGCACTCGCCGTTGCCCAACCTGCCGACGTTGCAGCTCGTTCAGCCGTCGCAGCCGACCAAGGCGCTTGGCATCCTCGTCGCTCCGAACCTGCCGCGCAGCGCACGCTGCGACTACGCACTGCGCCGCCTTCGCGACCGGCTGCTGCTTTGGCGACACAAGTCGACGACCTTGGCCGGCAAAGCCATCATCCTACAAGCCGTCTGCCTGCCGGTACTCTGGTACCAGCTCGCGTGGGTTGCGCCGGACAGCAAGACGGCCGAATGCATTGACAAAATGATCCTCCAGTTCATCAACGGCGAACCGCCAGTCATCGGC
>NW_008246137.1:7886-37015 GCF_000281045.1 Saprolegnia diclina VS20
GTGTGGCAGTCGCACGCCAAGCGGCTCCTCGTGGCGCACGCGCTCTTCTGGAGCGTCGTTGTGAGCGTCCCGATCTGCATCTGCATTCTGCAACTCGACGACGCGACGATCCGGGGCTATAAGAACTGGTACCAAGCCATCAACAACCTCGTGCTGTGGGGCATCGCCATGTACTTTTGCTACTGGGAGTACAAGGAGCTCCGAGGCTACGGGCTGCGCAAGTACTTTAGCCTCGTGAACGCGACCCAGATGAGCGTGTACCTGCTCATCATCTTTGTCTACGTGCCGTGCCAGCTCGGGCTCTCGCACGCGACCATGCTCCGCGAGTACCAGGTAATACGCTGCAATTTGACGTCGGAAATGACGTTTAACTAGCTCTGCCTCGTGGGCTTTCTCTGCCTCGCGCTCTGGATCTTGTTTCTGCAGCAGCTCGAAGTGCATCCGACGACCGGGTACCTCTTGCCGATGATGCGCCGCCTCCTCCAAGACAGCATGCGCTTCCTGATTCTGTACGGCGTCTTTCAAGGTACACCTTGTCTTCTACTCGTATGACAATATTGAGTCCTTCTATATCTGTGGTTTCTAGCGGGCTTGACGTGCGCGTACTACATTTTGCTCCAGGGCAGCGAAGGCTACGAGTCGTTCCCAGCGACCTTTGTCACAGTGTTTTTCGTTCTCTTTGGCCAAATCCAGACGGCGCCGATCGATGTACTGGGATGTTAAACTATCGCAAGGGCTAGAAACGCCTCCTCCGTAGGCGCTGAGCGACGAGCAGCCCGTCCTGTACGTCTTTGCGATGGGACTCCTCATGTTCCACATGGCGATTGCGATCGTCCTCCTCCTCAACGTGCTCATCGCGATGATGAACAACACGCTGGACGAGGGCCTCGAGAAGGCCAAGCTCGAGGCGCTGGCGAGCTACGCCAACTGCATCCTGCGCCTTGAGCTCAGCCTCGCGCCGACGGAGCGCAACGAGATGATCTACGTCATCAAGCCCAAGTTCCTCCACCACCACCAGTCGTGTTCGTCGACTGCCTTCTCGTCGCAGGGTGTTTAACTATGCGGTGTAGTGCTGCCGGACGACGTGGACGCGCCGGCGCGCCGCCTGAGCTTTCGCAGTGCCAACCTCCGCATGCACTCGCTGGCGACGGACGAGGCCAAGCCGCTGGTGGTGCCCCGGCCGACGCACCAGCCCTCGTCGGGCCGCCACACGGGCATCTTGAACCCGTCGTTCCGGCAGATCGTGCTCAAGTCGGACTACAAGGCTGGGTTTGAAGCGCCGGTCGACGCCCACCAGGAGTGGATGACCGAGATGCGCGGGGTTGTCAGCTCGATGAAGAAGGACCACGCGACCCAGATGGCGCAGCTCAAGGCGCAGCTCAACGACATTACGCGGCTCATCCAAGAGCTCGAGATGGCGCAGAACCCGCGCGCGGGACTCGGCAGCTCGTCCATGCAGTGGTAAACCTCAACTTCAACCTTCGGTTCTTTGATTTGGATACGTTTAAACAAGTTTGGCGCCTAAAACGCATGGTTGGACGCAACCGCTTTGCGTTAAAGTCCACGATTGGGCGCCGTGGCGTTGAGATTGCACCAACCAAATCCCATTTCGTTGGCAACCAAGAGCTAGATGGCCAAGGGCGGGAAGAAGAAGGGCGGGAAGCGCAAGCGCCACGCATGGGACGACGAGGACAAGCAGCCGGCGACGGCCGCCGAGCCCGTGCCCAAGAAGAAGTTCGACTCGATGTTCGCGCAGTGGAAGAAGACCAACGTCAACCGGCGCAACACGCAGCGCGACAAGGCGCTCACGTACGAGCAGGTCAAGGCGCAGCAGTACAACGAGCTGCGCAAGGCCACCAAGGGCCGCCGTGCCGACGACGAAGACGAAGATGACGAGCACGATGGCAGCGACCATGGCAGCGGCTCGGGCAGCGACGACAGCGCGTCCGAGGTCGACGAGGCCGTCGCGCCCACGCGCAAGAAGGCGTCGACGTTCCAGTCGTTCGTGTCGCTCTTCCACGCTGCGCCGGCGGCCATCTCGGACGACGAAGCGCAGGAAGAAGAAGAAGAAGAGGACGAGATGCTGGACGACGAGGATGAGGATGAAGACGATGAAGATGCAGACGACAATGAAGATGGCGAAGAGGACGACACCGCGCCCGTTGCCGACGAAGACGAAGAGGACGAGGAAGACGATGCGTCTGCGCCGAGCCAGGTCAACGACGACGACGAAGACAAGGACCCGTTCCGCGCGCGGTACCTCCTCAAGGAGCCGACCGAGAAGGAGTTTGCGGTACGACACACCCCACCTCTCCACAGGAGACTCAGTTCTTGGTTGCAGGCGATGCAGACGGCCAAGCCGGCGCCGTTCACGAAGCTCACGACGATGGACTCGCTCGAGACGCACGTGCGCAAGGGCTTCTACGAGGAGACGCCGGCGCACAGCCCGCAGCCTCTCTCGCACGTGCGCTCGCGCCTCTACGCGTCCTGGAAGCAGAAGAACCTCCTGACGCTCAACGTACGTCGGTGTCCAAGACTACTATGTATCTTATCGGATGCGAGTAGCCGCTACAGGAGCAGCTCAACGGCGCGCTGAGCAGCTACAAGGACCTCCTGTACTGCAACCAGACGGCCGAGACCCTGCCCGAGGTTTGCCCGCTTAGTCGTTCGAACAACCGCCACACACGCGTGTAGATCCGCAAGGTGGTCATGATGCATGTGGTCAACCACGTCATCAAGTCGCGCGACACGATCGCCCGCAACACGGAGCGTCTCGGGAAGAACGCGACGGCCGAGTACCGCGACCAAGGCTACTGCCGCCCCACGGTCCGTCATTTGTACCCGATGCAGAACGCTGATACATTGATAGATTCTCATCTTGGCTCCGCTGCGGTCGGCCGCGTACCGCCTCGTGCACCAGCTTCTGGCGCTCCTGCCCGACACGGTCACGACCGTGCTCAACAAGGACCGCTTCGAAGAGGACTTTGGTGTCGAGTACGGTCCTTTGCGTGTCGGCTACGAGAGCTCAATATACGCGGTGTAGAGAGCCAAGCGCGCCGGAAGGTACCGAGTGGCAAAAGATCTTTCAAGACGGCAACAACGACGACGCGTTCCAGCTCGGCGTCGCCTTCTCGCGCAAGTCGGTGCGCCTCTACGCCGAGTACCACCACGCCGACATCATCATTGCGTCGCCGCTGAGTCTCCGCAAGACGATCGGTGACGCAATCGTCGACGTCGCCCCCGGCGACAAGACGTCGGTCAAGTTGCCGGTCGACTACCTCTCGTCGATCGAAGTGTGCGTGCTCGGTACGCGATACCCGCGTTGAAACCCATTTCACCCCCCTCGTAGACTCGGCCAGCGTCTTTTTGATGCAAAACATGGAGCACGTCCGCGCGGTCCTCAACGCGGTCAACGTGGCGCCCAAGGAAGCCCCGGAAGCCGACTTTTCGCGGGTACGCTCGAGCGATGGAGGGCATTCTGTCTCAAAGCGACTTGGCTAGATTCGCGAGTGGAACCTCAACCACCAAGCGCACTTCTTCCGCCAAACGATCGTGTACGCGCATGCGCCGGACGCGCAGCTCAACAACGTGCTCTCGCGGTCCTGCCACAACTTTGCCGGCGCCGTCCGCCTCTTGCCCGTCTATGACGTCGACAGCGCGTCGACGCCCGCCATGTGCAACATTGTGCCGTCGATCAAGCAGATCTTCCAGCGCATCGACACGCCGTCGCAGGTCGGAAGCTGCCCGCTCAACAAGGAAGCCGACCTCCGGTTCGCCTACTTTTCCAAGCACATTGTGCAGCCGCTGCTCGACCACCCGACCAAGCACACGATGGTATGGGTTTTTGAGGTTGAGATTGAGGTTGGAGATGGCGCCTAGATCTTCGTGCCGTCGTACTTTGACTTTGTCCGCGTCCGCAACCTCTTTGCCGAGCACAAGAAGCTCATCAACGTGGTCGCCATCTCCGAGTACTCGACTGACGCGCAGATCTCCCGGTACGCAGTAGATCCCGCTGTGGTTTCACTAAATGTTGAGGCTAGCGCCCGTACGCATTTCTTCCACGGGCGCATCAACGTGTTTCTGATCTCGGAGCGCTTTCACTTTTACAAGCAGTACCGGGTACGCCTTCTTGTCGTCTGAGGATCGAACCGCCGACCAGTTGCGATTTTCTTTAGATCCGCGGTGTGCACCAAGTGTTTTGGTACGCGCCGCCGTCGCTCGGCCCGTTCTACGCCGAAGTGCTCAACGCGATGGGCGCGGCGGACGAGGCCGACGCCGAGAGTCTCAAGAGCGTCGTTCTCTTCAGCCCCTGGGACACGCTCCGCGTGCAGCAGATCGCAGGGTCCAAGCGCGCGGCCCGCATGACGCGGTCGGGCGGCGACACCAAGTCTATCTACATGTTTTGCTAGACATATAATATACACGCTTGCTCGACGTCCTATGCGATCAATAGGTATTATAATATTAGTATTTAGACAAACACCGAGTCGAGGACGGTGAAGGGGGTTGGCGTAGGGGTAGGGGTTGGCGTAGGGCCATGCGCGTTGCACTTCCACTTGCGCTCGGCGTCTTGAACCGTCGCGATGGTGTGGCAGCGCTTCTCCGTGCACAGGAACGGGATCGGCGGCGACTGTGGCACGGGCGTCGACGCGCGGCGAGCCAAATGCTGGCGCGTGCGCGCTGGTGGCGTCGTCGGAGGGTCCAAGCCTGAGGCGAATCGGGTCCGCGATGCCACCGTCAGCGTTCGTTGTGGTGACGTCAAACCGTCCACGGCGGACGTCGATCGGGTCCCGCGCGACGACGTTGACCGCGGAGCCTTGGAACGTCGTGGCGGTGACGTCGGGAGGTCCAAGGCTGATCGGGTCCGCGATGCTACCTTTCGGTTATGGCGTGGTGCGTCTGGGCGCTGCTTGGGTACCGAGAACGTCTGTGGGACCCATAGAAATGGCTCGCTTGCAGTCACTGGCCGGAACAGTCCAGGCATGCGGTGGGATCGGGGTGGATCGTCCGCCACCGGCGCGAGCTGCGCTTCTTGTTGGTCGTCATCATGGTCGTTGTCGTCATTGCTGTCGCCACCGTCAAAGAGGTCTGGCAACTCGTCTGGCGCAGACAATGGCGCAGGGTCCGGGAAGCGCGTGTTCTGGAATGCCGAAGCCGTCGACGTCGTGGGCAACGACGGGTGCTTGGCCAGCGACACGACTTGTGTCGGAGCAGGCGCCGTATGTTCTTGTGGGACTGCGAGCGTTGGCGTCGCGACCTCGATCGGTGCAGGTGTCGCCACTTGTAGTCGCTCCGTTCCGGGCGTCGGCACGTCAGGAACCGGTGGCTCTTCTGCTGCTTGCACATTGACGTCTGCAGTCTCGGTATCCAGGGCCGTCTCGGGGTTCGATCTCGTGCTCTCGACCGGCGAGGTGACGGCGCGAGGACTCTCGAAGAAGTCGTACCTACCACGTCGCATCAGCATTCCGAGCATAGCATCGGCAAGGACATGCGAAATCTCTAGAGAAGCGGTGAGAGCGAGCGTGATGCGACTGCCATTGACCAAGCTACGCTCCTCGCCGTCACCTACAGGCCGTCAACCGTCGCCGACAGGTGGAGCATGGACCGTACGCAGATATGTTCCGTTGACAAAGACGCTGTCGCCGGGCACCGCCGAGACCTTCACGGTGTCGCCACTTGGATCGAAGAAGACCCAGCGATCGGCACAGGCTGCGAGCTCGAGGCGCTCTTGCTCGGTCGCCAGCGTGAAGGCCTCAACAAAGAAGCAGCCACTAATCGTCAGCAAGGACGACCTACATGACGACCTGCGCATGGGCTGCAGGAGCCATGGACGTACCCGAGGAGGTAGCGCCGTAGCTGCAGGGTTGTCGCATCGTCGAGCGCGGCCGGCGGGAACGCGATCGGGTCCAAGTACAGGACGCGCATGGCCAGCGTCTGGCAACTTTGCAATTGGGTTGGGCGTTTCGGTGCAGGACCTCCTGCAGCTAATTTCACGCATATTAAGACTGATAATGGAGCTCTGTATATTGGAAACGATGTCGAGGTTGAAGTTTGGGGACAGAGCGTTTGGAGGACTGGTGCGAGGAGCCAAAGGTAGAGAACTGCAAACAGGACTCGCGCACTTGGAAGCAGACTACCCTCGCGTTGCTACGGTTGTACAGACGTGGTACAAGGCCGGTATAATTGTTCAAGTTGCGTGCGATTAGCTTGACATCGTGTACGGATAAGCAGCGCTATTTTTTGGAAGGGACGAATTGGAATGTTTATCCGGAAATCGGACCTGGCAGCCTCGCTATCAGGTCTCGCTTCATTAACTTCAGCTAGATACCTGGCTGGATACTTGGATAGATTATATTGTAGTATCGTCAGCATGAAATGTGCAGATGTTAGTTGTTGAATGTTAATCTTGGATGGAGGCCGACCCTGACTCGACCGACGAGGCTGTCTGGAGCTCTTGCAGGACGCGCGCCATGTCGCTCAGCTGGCTCTTGACCTGCTGCAGCTGTGCGGCCTGGTCCTTCTTGAGCGCTGATATCGACGCGCGCATGTCGGCCTGGAAGTCTTCGGTCGCCGACCCTTTTTGCTCGTACCCGGTCTTGTAGTCCGACTTGAGGACGACCTCGTGGAACGCCGGGTTCAAAATGCCCACGTGCGCGTCCATCTTCTTTGGCTTCTTGAGCGCCAGCAGCGGCTTGGCCTCGTCACGCCCGGTCTGCAGCGACCGGTCGAGGAGCACTGCATTCTCTACTGCAAGCTGCAAGCCCCGCTCAAAGCGCAGCTCAAGTACCTTTGGCCTGGAGGAACTTGGGCTTGATGACGTAGATCATCTCGGTGCGCTCGCGCGAGTCGAGGCTGAGCTCGAGGCGCAGGATGCAGTTGGCGTAGCTGGCCAGCGCCTCGAGCTTGGCCTTCTCAAGGCCCTCGACAAGCGTGTTGTTCATCATCGCGATGAGCACGTTGAGGAGAAGCACGATCGCAATCGCCATGTGGAACATGAGAAGACCCTTGGAGAAGATGGAGAGCACGGGCGACGTCGACGCGAGGTCCTATCCCCATATCAGTGGAAGAAGTATCAATGTATCGAGACATCAATCGGGCCGGTCTGGATCTGGCCAAAGAGCACAAAGTAGACAGTGATGAACGTGTGCAGGACCGACTCGTAGCCGTCGCTGCCTTGCAGCAGAATGTAGTACGCGCACGTCAAGCCGACTAGAGTCGTATGAGGTGCGATTGAAAAGTATCAAGTTGAAACCTTGAAAGACGCCGTAGAGGATCGAAAACCGGACGCTGTCGAGGAGGAGGCCGTGCATCATGGGCAGGAGGTACCCGGCGGTCGGGTGCACCTCGAGGTACTGCAGCGAGAGGATCCAGAGCGCGAGGCAGATCGTGCCCGACATGCAGAGCTGGTACTCGCGGACGACGACCGTCTCGGGGATGAAGCCGAGCTGGCACGGCACGTACACGAGCATGATGAGGAGGAAGACCATGATCTGGACGGCGTTGACGGCGTTCGACATGTACTTGCGCAGCCCGTAGCCCTGGAGCTCCTTGTACTCCCAGTAGAAGAAGTAGAAGGCCGTGCACCACAGCACCATGTTGTTGAGCGCCTGGTACTGGTCCTTGACACTACACTCCGAAGTCAGATTTCAGATTTCGATGAATGAGCCGTACTTGGTCATTTCAGCGTTGGTGCGGGACCCGAGGTAGAGGAGGAAGGGGAGGCAGAGGACGCCGGTCCAAAAGATCGAGTGGAAGAAGAGCACCTTCTTCGCATACGCTTTCCAGACCGGCGCGTCCGGCATGATGTTCTCGTCGCCCCAGTTGAGCTCGACGTAAGCGCCGCGCCAGAGGAACGCGCAGAGGCCGCTGTACGTGCCGTCGCGACACCAGCCCGCGAGGCTCCAGAGCCGCTTGGGCTTCAAGCCAAAGTGGACAATCACGTACGCCACAAAGACGTACACGACAAACACAAACCAGATCTAGTCACGATTTTCAGAACCAGATCTGTCTTCAGAAACGTACCATGAACGACATCTGGATGCCTTCGTCGTCGACGCGGTCGACGTGTGTCTTGTTGTTGCCTCTCGGGCGCTTGGTGACGCGCGCCTGCGTCCAGAAGGCCAGGGAAAAAATGTTGGTCGTGTTGGGGTCTTCGTCGAGCTGGTAGATGCAGCCCGAGATGACCGACGACGCCAGCAGCAGAATGTACATGAGACACTGCTCCACGTACATGCGCTGGGCAAAGAACTAGAGACAAATTGTCTTATATAGTACAAATGCGGACAAGGTACCTCCCACTTGAGCTGGAGCACGCGGCGCATGATTATGTGCTGGAGGCAGTGGGCCTTGACCGCATTCTGCGCGTCGTCTTCGGCTTCGAGCGTCAGAATCGAGTAGAGCGCGCTCTTCTCGACCGACTCCTTGCCATAGATACGATCCAACTAGATGTATCGAGAATTGAAACATTGAAGAATTGAAACATTGAAACATTGAAACCAACGTACGTCGCGAAAGCTGAGGCTGTACCGCCCTTCTTCGACCAAGAAGGCGTCGAGGATCTCCTTGCCGAGCTTGGGGTCGCACTCGATCGCGCCTGCATCGGATGTGTCTATCGTTTGACAGACAATATTGTACTACCTTTGAACATGACTTCGTTGAAGCGCAGGTCCGTCGCGTTCTTCTCCAGAATGAGCTTGACAAAGGCGGCCTTGTCCTTGGCGACCATGAACGCCGTCTTGCCGCCCTTGTCCGTGCCGCCGATCTGCGCGTTGTTCTCAAGGAGCAGCTGCACCAGCGCGTCGTGGCCAAAGGAGGCTGCGTACATGAGCGCCGACCAGCCGTCCTGCAGGTTGTATGGCATGTTATAACACTCGTTTTCGCAGTCCGTCAACACACCGGGTCGCGCTCGTCGATCTTGGCCGGGGTGTCGAGGATGCAGGCGCGCGCGGCCTCGACGTTGCCTACATCACTCTAAATTCGAGTCGAAAATAGTGTCGTACCGCTGCGGGCGTGGTACAGGAGCGGGTACCGTTCGCGGAAGGCGCGCTCCTTGCCAATGTACAAGATGCACGTGCGGTGGCTCGCCTCGAGCGCAAAGGACAGCGCCGTCTTGCCTTCCTACGCAGCAACCGTGTTCAACTAGACCAAGTGGTCATGACGGGCGTACGGCTTGCGCCGCGTCAATGTCGGCGTTGCGGTCCAAGAGGAGCTTGACGAGCTCGGGGTGGCCGTTGGCCGCGGCGAGCATCAATAGTGTCGTGCCCGTCTAGCAGAGCCGGTGACGCCGCAACCCTAACCGCACAAGGTACCTCGTCGGTTTGTTCGAGGTCCAGCGCCGGGTTTTCCTGCAAAATCTCTTCGAACGTCTCGAGGTCGCCGTCGCGGACGATGCGGCAGAGGACTTCGCGCTCGAGGAGGCGGCGGCAGTCGCCCGACGCCATCGACAGCGCCGACGCGCCGTTCTAGATGCATTCATTCCTAGCTCTTTTCGAAATATGGCCTACATTGTCGAGCACAGTGATCGCGGCGTTGTGCTGGAGCAGGTAGGACACGATGTGCGTGTGGCCTTCGGCCGCCGCCAGCATGAGCGCTGTGCGCCCCGTCTACGTCAAACGACTATGAGACAATCGCGAATCACACGCGATATAGTGTACGTCGTCCTTGTCGTTGAGGGCCTTGCGCGTGCGCACAAGCTGGTCGAGCTGCCCGGATTTGCTAAAGTACAGGGCCGGGTGTTGCTGCCGCAGGAGCAGCAAGGCCTTGCAGGCCGAGTGGCCCTTCTCGGTCGCGAGCTGCAGCGCCGTCTTGTTGTCCTAAATCAGACTGAGACGAGGCTCTCGAGAGACGTGTACGTGGTTGGTCGCTGTAAAGTCGGCGTCCGCGTCCAGCAGCTGCTGCAAGACAGTCACGTTGCCGACGGCAGCCGCGATCATGACGGCCGTCATCCCGCCCTGTATCTCATATAGTGTCAGAGGAAGAGAGATTAGGGTACCGAGTTGAGGCGCGCCTCCAGTGGCGTCTCGGACTGCGCGAGGAGGACGCGGACGATGTCCGTGTTGCCCTTCTTGGTCGCAAGCAAGAGGGCTGTCGACCCATTCTACACCACGACTTGCAGGTCGAACGAGACAACGGTAGAACGAACCGACGTGACGGCAGTGACGGCGGCGTTCGCTGCTAGCAGCTGCTTGACACAGTCGACGTGGCCATAGTCGCAGGCGCACAGCAGTGGCGTCCAGCCATCGTCGTTGGGCAAGTCGACATCGGCGTCATACTTCAAGAGCGCGCGAAGCGGCTCGATGTGGCCGTTGATGGCCGCGATGAGCAGCGGCGTGTTGCGTTCCTACAGCGTCCTCTGTCGTTCCTGGTGTCGTGGAGAAGAGTGTAGTACGTAGTTGTAGACGTTGGTGCGGGCGTGCGCGCCGAGCAGCATCTGCACGATCTTGGTGTTGCCGTTCTCGGTCGCATAATGCAAGGCCGTGTTGCCCGCCTACGTAGCGTATCATTGAGCTTCTGGGGCGTGCAAAGGGTCGAGGAACAGACGTCGTCGGCGACTTCGGTGCTCGCGTGGTGCTCGAGAAGCACCTTGGCGATGAGCGCGAGGCCGTGGAAGCAGGCGTAGATGAGCGCCGTCTTGCCATCCTACACAGTCGAGCATCGTATCGAAGCGTCAACGTGATGGACAGCGTACGGCGAACGTCGACTCGAGGTTGGCGTTGTGGCTCGCGAGCAGCGCGACCGTGTCGATGCAGCCCTTCTGCGTCGCCCGCAGCAACGCCGACGGCCGATCCTAGCCATGAAGCGTCGGCGAAAAGGCGAGTGGCCGGGAGAGCGCACCTCACGCTGGGCCTCGGGCGACGCGCCGTGGGCGAGGAGGACGCGGACAACGTCGTGGTGGCCGTGGGCAGCCGCGTTGACCATGGCCGTGTCGCCCGCCTATGCATCGCCTCAGCGTTAGCGCGGACCAACCATCGTACCTCGTCGACTTGCTCGGCGTCCTCACCGAGCGCAAGGCGGCGCTTGACCTCGAGCACGTTCCCACGCCGGGCGTCGCGGAGGAGGCTGCTCATTTGCTGTCAAATTCGACGATCCAGTGGAAGCGCCAAGTGGATGCTTGCAATGTGAAAAATGCATTTTTCACACCGTCAGTATGTTTTCCTATCCGACACCTCGAAATTTACCTTGAAGTGAGTATGTCGCGTGCAAAACAGCGTGAAAATCGAGTGGGAAATCAATCTGAGAAAGGGCGGTCGGCGATCGAATTCATTGAAATCTGCGATCGTTTGTAGCCGTTCGTGCAACCAGAGCCGTGTGATAGATGGCCACCACTGACGGTCGGAAGATCGCCACGCGCCAGCACCGTGGCAGTACGGCAGGCAGAGTAGAACGGCGGCTTCTCCATGTTTTTTCGCAATTTTGGCCGAGGAACGTGGGAGGATCCCGAGGAAGCCTTTGAACAGCGATGGCCACGCGGTCTGTCTATTTCTAAGGCTTGAATCTCAGTCCTCGGAAATTTGAGCAGCGGCAAGCACACCGTGGGCCTCTGGAGAGAAGAAGCCGGCGCCATGGCATGCAAGCCGCCATCTCGTCCGTCCTTGTCGCAAGACTGCCAGCGTATCTAGAAGCTTGCAGAAGCGATGCTAAAAAGTTTTAGGGCGCCAACTTCAAGCCGCCGAGAGACGAAGAAGACGGAAGCCAATTCGCTTTGGCAGCGAAGACGTGTTGGCGCAAGCTACTCTGTTCCTGGTTGCACTGAGGACGGCGTCGTTCTTGCTGGTGCAACGTTGCAGTTTGTGTCGTTTAGGAAAAGCCAGGTACGATATTCGCTTAGGAAAACACTGTAATGGCTTTGCATATCCGGATGCTGTTCGGATACGATATACGGATACGAGAGGCCCTTGATCCATTTTTCAAGGCGCGAAACCACGGGAGCATGGAGAGCGATGGCGGGAGCGACTACGGCGGCGACCGGAAGCGGCGCCGGCTCCGGCGGGGCGATGCGAGCGACGAAGACGACGAGGACGTCGACATGACGGGCGAGATGGCGGAAGAGCAGGACCCGGATGAGGAAGCCATGGACGAGGTCGACGAGGAAGCGCGGCTCGCGGAGGCCGAGGCCATCTACTTCTCGGAGAACGAGGAGGATGAGGGCGAAGACCTCATCGAGAATGCGGAAGGCGACTACAAGCGCATGGACGCGCTCGACTCGTACGACCTGGGCCAGCTCGACGACCGGCGCTACGACGCCATTGACGACGACACACGGCGACGCGTCGAGGAAGAGCTCGACCGGCGCGATGCGCGCGAAGGTCGTCTGCAGATGGCGCTCATCGAAGACCAAGAAACCGAGCGCGACGATGCCCATCGTCGGCGCATACAGACCTCGCGCCGCCCGGACGACGGTCAAGAGGCGGACGCCGTGCCGGTGCGTCCATCCGATGTGCTCTTCCACGCTCATGTTGTATTCCTGTAGGAAGAAGAGCTCATCAACTTGGAGCACTTTGACGTGCCATTGCGCGAGTTCATCGCGGCCGAGCGGCCGCGCAACGAGATCAAGCGCCGCTTCGTATGTCGAGCGTCGACTTCTGATGAAAAGCTCATGCGTCTTGCGCGTAGCGCCACTTTCTCAATACGTTTACGCAAAACAACACGCTCGTGTACCACCAGAAGATCGTTAAGATGGCCCAGCGCAACGAGCAAGTACGCGGCCTCTTCGACTTCGCAACTTGACTCTCATGGCGACTAGAGCTTGGAGATCGAAATCGGCGACATCATCCAGAGCATGTCGATCTTTGCTGCGTGGATCGTCGAAGCGCCCAAAGACATGCTCACGATCCTCGACGAAGTCGCCCGCGAGGTACGACTGCCATGGAACCATCGTCCGCTTACGATGTGCTAGGTCGTCATGGCGCTCTTCCCGTACTACGACACGATCCACAAGGAAATTTACGTCCGGATCCTCGACCTCCCGGGCACCGAGAAGATTCGCGACCTCCGCACGGCGCATCTCAACTTTTTGATCAAGGTCTCGGGCGTCGTGACGCGCCGGACGTCGGTGTTTCCGCAGCTGCAGCTCGTCAAGTTCAACTGCAACGCGTGCGGCGCGGTCTTGGGCCCGTTCACGCAGAGCAAGTCGTCGGAGCTCTCGCTCAACGCGTGCCCCGAGTGCCAGAGCAAGGGCCCGTTCTCGCTCAACACGGCGCAGACCGTGTACCGCAACTACCAAAAGCTCACGCTGCAGGAGAGCCCCGGGAGCGTCCCGCCGGGGCGCGTGCCCCGCTCCAAGGAGGTCATTCTCCTCGCCGATCTCATCGACCGTGCGCGGCCGGGCGACGAAGTGGCGATCACGGGCGTCTACACGAACGCGCCCGACCCGAACCAAGGGATTCGAGATGGGTTTCCCGTCTTTCGCACGGTCATCGAAGCCAACCACATTGAGCGCACCGCCGAAGGGTACGACGAAAAGGCGGTATTTGTGTATGTATCGTGCATGTAGCAACACGACAGTGCTCACAGTCGAGGACAAGAAGCGCATTCTGGCGCTGAGCAAGCGCCCCGACATTGGCCCGCTCCTCATCCGGTCGATCGCGCCGTCCATTTACGGTCACGAGCACGTCAAGACGGCGCTGTGCCTCTCGCTCTTTGGCGGGAAACCCAAATTCATCAAGAATTCGCGCGTACGACCACCCGTCTTGGTCGTCCAAAGTTAATTTAGACGCGGAATTAGGTCCGTGGCGACCTCAACATCCTCATGGTCGGCGACCCGGGCACGGCAAAGTCGCAATTTCTCAAGTTTGTCAACACGACCGCGCCCCGGGCCGTGTACACGACGGGCAAAGGCGCGTCCGCCGTCGGTTTGACCGCCGGTGTCTCCAAGGACCCCATCACAAAAGAGTGGGTCCTGCAAGGTACATGGCTTGCTCCGTCGGCTGCCAGATGACAAGATATATGCTAGGCGGTGCGCTCGTGCTGGCCGACAAGGGCGTGTGTCTCATCGATGAGTTTGACAAGATGAACGAGCAAGATCGCACGAGCATCCACGAAGCGATGGAGCAGCAGACGATTTCTGTCTCGAAAGCCGGGATTGTCACGTCGCTCCAAGCCCGCTGCGCCGTCATTGCTGCTGCCAACCCGATCGGCGGCCGGTACAATGCGACGCGGACGTTTGCCGAAAACGTGGAGCTCACGGACCCGATTCTACAGCGCTTTGACGTGCTCTGCGTCGTGCAGGTTCGTTCTCTACCTATTCTACGCTAACTCAGCGGACGCAACCCCGTATGTAGGACAAGGTCGACCCGGTCCAAGACGAACGACTCGCCAACTTTGTGATTTCGAGCCACATTAAGTCCAACCAGCCTGTCCAAGACCCGACCGAGGACCAACACCATGGCGAAGACGACGAGGACGATGGGCCGAGCCAGCGCAAGCGCAAGGAAACCCCGTCGCTCTCGACGACGACGGACGAAGAGACGCTCGACCAAGAAATGCTGCGCAAGTACATTGTGTACGCGCGGTCTTATGTCAACCCGACCGTGAGTTCGAGCCTCGACACGCGCAAGATCGAGACCTTTTACGCGCAATTGCGCAAGGCGTCGCAGCACACGGGCGCGGTGCCGATCGCAGTCCGGCACATTGAGTCGCTCTTCCGCATGTCCGAAGCGTACGCGCGCATGCATCTGCGCGACGCAGTCTGCAACGACGACCTCGACATGGCGATCCGCGTCATGACCAACTCGCTCTGCGAAGCGCAAAAGTTTACGTTCAAGCGGCAGTGGCGCAAGCTCTTTGCGTCGTACCTGAGCTACCAGCAAGACAACACCGTCGTGCTCATGCACATTGTCCAAGAGCTCTTCCAGGCCGCGTACACGTACCACCAGGTACGCTCTTGATACTCACTTGATACGCACTTGATACAAACCTATGGGGTAGCTGCGGCAAGAGAAGCGCAAGGCGCCGACGGGCCTCACGTCACTCCAAGTCACGTGCGCCGACGTGCTCGCCAAAGCCCGCGCGCTCGGCATCGTGGACCTCAGTGCGTTCTACGACTCGCCAGCATTTACGCAGAACGGGTACACGTACGACCGCGAGACGCAGGTGATTGTCAAGACGTTTTAATACAGTACCTCCCTTTTATATAGTCTATTCTGTGTATGATCGTCGAGGTCATTGCGTCTAGTCGATTTCTTTGTTATAGAAAGGAGGACTAGGAAATCCAGAACAATGGCGTCATGTTTTTAAATGCCTGTGTGAATTGTATGCAATAATATTGTTTTCGATAAATGATTTGATTGGTTCTTTAAGTTTGAATTTGGACCAATCCTGTGCGATGCAATGCGCGCGCCGGCCGCGAGAGGACCGTTGCGATCGCAAATCGCGTTGGAAAATGAAATCGCTCAAGCGACGTCCATCGATAGAAGACACTTTGGGGAGTCGAACGCTGCATCGCCAGTGCTCGTGCGAGGAGTAGAGCTCGAGGTAGGCGTCGACGCGTTTTAGTTATGGCACATGCCATTAATACCCATATTTAGCCATATTTATTTCGATTCGGCTACCGACATTGAACTTTGGCGACGAGCTAGTTGTCCGCGGCGTCGGACCATCCCGCCATGATGTCATCGGTCGAGGGTTTAGCCATCGACGCCTCGAGCGACATCACCATTTTGCGATCTTCGGCGCGCTGCCATTGCTGCTGGCGGTGCAAAGAGAGGTCGCGCAACGTGGCGTGGCCTGGTTGAGGCACCTTGATGACGACGCGTCGACGGTCCATCTCGAGCCGATCGGCGTTGGCAGCGATAATGGCGCGCAAAACACGGCAGGTGAAACGCAAAGCGTTGATCCTGGTCTCGGTGCCGTCGGCCAAGAAGGTAGCAAACGCTGCGCAGTAATGGCAGTGGCGCCGGTCGACCGGAATGTCATCGTAGACAAAGTCGGGCAAGTCAGGGATCGGGTTTAGCGCGCCGTTCGCAACGAGTGTGTCCCGACAAGTGGCCGCCAGGTGCACGAAAATGTTGCGGTGGGGAGCGGCAAGCACAGCCTGTAGCTGCTTCAAAGCGCGGTACAAATGCGCCCGGCGGGCGTAAAGTGTCGCCGGAAGAGCTGCCGCCCACGACGTCAAGAACCCTGCCACGGCCTCGGGGGCGACGATCGCGAGAAGCTTGGTCACGCTCACAGCCACTTCGGTGCGCGCATCCATTCGAGAGGTGCTGGCGACCAGCGCCTGGGCGACGCCCAGCGCCCACCCAGCGACAACACCGTGCATGGACGGCGCAAGCACTTGCCCCTGAACGAGCTCGTAGACGACATGGACAGTCCTCGAGTCGCCGAGTGCGTAGGCGGCGTCGAGGAGGCGTCGACTGCAGCGATGGGCCGTGCACAAAAAGATGTCGCGGAGGTTCTTGGGCTCCACGTAACAGCGATAGTGTTGTCCGTCCCCGTCGCTGCGCGTGGCGGCAGTGTCGAGGGCCGACACGAGAGCATCCACGTACACCTTTACTGGCAGCGCTACCTCGAACGTGAGTGCTTGCAGCACGGCCGCCGGCACGAATCGAAGCGTATCGACGTCGGATTTGCAGTGCCAAAGCAACGTGGCGACGCGGTTTTGGCGCACGTAGAGGTAGTCGTCGATGATCGCAATGACCGACGCCGGTACGCGGCCATCGAGCCAGTTGGTCGGCAAATGCGCCGCGTCATTGGCCGTGAGCCCGTCCAGGTACGCGTCCAAGAGGATGTAGCTTGCGCCAATGTCGCTCGGAACGTAGCGTTCGCCGGCCAGACGTGTGCAGATGACATCAAAACACACTTTGATGAATTCGCCGACGAACGGGACGTCGAGGGCAGCGCAGAGCGGCTCGTCGGCGACACCGGCGAAGCTTGCGAGAAGCCGGCACGCTTTCGGCGCGTCGATCAGGTTGGTGCACTCCACCCAGCGAGCCACGAGCCGCGCGACGGCACCACCGAGTCGGCACCATCCCAGTGTCACCAAGCAGGTTCGCACGAGCTCCGCGAGCGTCGTCAGAGATGGCGGCGAGTCGAACTGGAGCGCGGACCCGAGGACATCCGAGACAAAGATCTCGATGAGATCAACATCGCCAAACGCCAAGAGCCGATGACACAGATGCGGCAAAAAGGCCGGCAATCTTCGCTTCCAGAGAGCTGGAAGATGGCCAACGAGCCGAGAAGGAGGTCGCGGACGCTACCGAGACCGAGATGCCAAGTCGAGCTGGGCTCAGCGCTCAGCATCGCCGCGGCCAAGCCGACAATGCCGGCGCGGTACTGCGTCGGCCAAAACAGCAGCGCGACCTTCGGTTGGTAGCGTGATTCGCTCTCGCCGCTGAGGAAGCGATGGACGCGCTTGCCGACGAGACTCGCGACGACCGCGTCGGGGATCATACACGACGGGTGCGGGCGGCAGGTGTTGACGACTGCGTCGACTTCAACGAGAGCGACGTCGAAGCGCCGCGTGGCCAAAAGCACGTCGAGGATGGCGGCGTCGGCGGGGCAAAGCGCCTCAAACGCGAGGACCGGAGCCGTGAGGACGTGCGCGATGCGTTGGTCCTGGAGCATTGGCATCGACGCAATGCGCGTCAGCTCGTGTAGCATGGCGTCTCGGCTCGACAGCAAAATCGCACGCGTTCTGGGATGCCGGCGCACAATGTCAAACACAAGCATGTGTCGGGTACCGGCCGTGATGGGCGCCGACGCCAACACCGCGCCGAGCGGTACAACGACGTAGCGCACCTCTGACGTTGGCTCCAACGTCGTTGTCGTCGCGCCGAGCGTCCACGCTAGCGACCCACCAGTGTACGCCGACGGCAGCACGACGAGAAGCGTGCCAATGGCCCCTAGCGTCATCGGCGTCAAGTCGGTGCTGGCGCCGGCGCAAGCGACACTGAAATGAGACTCGATGACGTCCAAGGTCATGGCGGGCGAGGCCTGGAGGCAGAGCGCGGTCGCTGCTTTGCTGAGGATCTCGGACAGCACGGTCGACCACGCGGGCACGTTGGCGATGGAGAAGGGAGCGCGTCCCTCGACCAGTGTTACCGCAGGCGTGGCGTCGCACGGAAGCGTGCCCATGTACACGTGCCGGTTGGGGCGGCGTAGCGGCCACAGCGCGGCTTCGTACGCTTCGATGGTCATGACGATCGATGTCTTGTGCTCCACCCGAGGAATTTGGAAATGCCGACTTTGTTTCAAAGTATCGACGGCTCTTTATCCGGATAATTGAAGGATTTGCGTCCCCCATTCGCTCGTCTTCACTTCTTTATATACAAGATTCAAGATGTCAAGTCGTCCGGATAAACGGTTCTGTGCTCACTTCGTGCGCATGGCCAGTCGGGCGCCTGCGCAACACTTGTGAATGCGCTCGCGCATGTCGCTGCAGTGGCCTCGCGCCATGCTCGTCACTGCGCTTCCCTAAGCTCGTTACACGATGGGCGCAGCCTACTGCCTACTGTTCGCACGAGCACTCGTGACGGTTCTGTGAGCCATATCCTGGCAGGCTGCCACGTCAGCATCCATAGACTAAGTTCTCATATACATAGATTCTCTGTGTCAAAGGCGAGTTGCTGGCTAGCGAGAGCCAAAGTGCGCGCGGTTGATCTTCTCGGGCAGCAGCTGCGTCATCTCGAGCGAGATCGCGCGCTCGGCCTGGAAGCACGACGCCGACGCGGTGAGCGCCACGACGCTTTCGTGCAGGCGCAAGCTATAGCCAAACGAGTCCTCAGTCGCCATTCATTCCATCCTCGTGACTACCTCTCTGACCACGCCTGGACGGTCGCTGCAGCATCGAGAAACTGGAGTTTGCCGTAGAGTCGCGCCAAGTAGAAGACGCCGGTGAAGAACGGGAGAAGGTCCTCGTCGCTGCTGAGGTGCGTCGGGCGACGCAACGGGCGCGGCAACGGCACGTCGATCTCGCTGCGGGCGTCCGTACCTTGTTGGAAGTAGTAGAGCTGCAGAAACCGCGTGTAGCACCGGATCCCGTCGTGGCCGTAGCTCTATCCACCAATCCATTGGATACCTGGATAGATAAAAGATAAATGGATCGATGGATACGTTGGTTTGCGCGTAGGCTTTCGAGAGGTGCAAGCACTTGAGATCGTGGAGCGCGCCGTAGACGTCGGCGGCTTCAAAGAGCAGCTCTTGGACGAGGTACCCGAACGCGTTGCGGTTGAGGTCGACCGCGTCCGCGCCGTCGGGGTGGAAGAGGAGCGGCGTGAGGTAGCTCAGGCGCCGCGTGAGCATGGCCATCTGCCGCTTCCGGTCGGGCTCGTACGGCAAGAGCCGGGCGTACGCGCAGCTTTGCAGCTGCAGGACCCGAATGTGATCGGTCACGTGGCCGTCCAAGACAAAGACGTCCTACGCTCGATGGTGTTGGGTCGTCCGTAAGGACCGGGTTACGCGTACCTTGGCAGCATCGAGGCAGGCCATCGCTCGCCTGAAGAGCGGGCGGGCGTCGTCCAATGACGTGATTGGCGACGCGAGCGGCCAGAGGTCATTCGCACTCGCTGGGTGCGGCAGACTCGGGAAGAGTGGCGTCGGCGGCGGTGAGGGCTCGTTCGGCGGACGTTGGAGGACGTTCATGTAGATTTTGGCTTCAACGAGCGCGATGCGGCCTCGGACATCGTCGTCGACGTTGGTTGGCGTCACGTGCTTGCAGGCCAAGACACATTCGATGGCCTACAAGTCATATAGTATCAAGTTGATAGAAAGAAAGCCGAGTACGGTCGCGGCGGCGTGCGTGGTCGTGTAAAACGTGGCGAGGCCGAGACAATTCTTGACCCAGTCGGGCGGAAGCTCGTCGGTGAGCGGCCCAGCCGCTTGCAGCTGGCGGCGAAGCGTCTGCTGACAAAAGTGCGCCGACGCCGCCGCGTCACCGACGTGGCCATACACCTGCGCGAGGTAGAACATGGTGTGCGTGTGCGCCGACCCGAGCAGCATGTCCGTGTCGGCGTCGTTCGCGCAGAGCGCGTCGGCCGTCGTCAAGTAGCTCAGCGCCTTTGCGTGCTGTGAGCGATGGCACCACAAAATACCGAGCTGGTTGAGCAGCTCTACCCTGTCCGCTTAGCATGCTACGCGTGATGCAAAGAATGTACCGACGACATCGACGAGGTCGACGTTGATGTTGGCGGGTACGAGATGCGACGGCGACGGCAGCGCAGTGGGCACCGTCGACGCCGCAGCGTCCGGCGCGAGGCCTGCTACATACGCGAGCAGCGGTGCGCTCGCCGGCAGCACCGCGAGCGCCTTCTCCAAGCACGGCTGCGCTTCGTGGGGCTCTTCGACGGCCATCGCAATCTGCCCGAGCAGCGAGAGCCGCAGCAGTTGGTCCTGCGGCGTCTGCGCCGTGGCCGCGAGGAGCTGCGTGCGCGCCTCGTAGAGGTGCTCGTACGGCTGGTGGGCGTCGACGGCCCCGGCGGCCATGAGCCGCTTCGCCTCCGCGAGTACGTCCTTCATGGCTCCAAGCGGCGCGGAAAGATCGCGATGGCGTGTCCCGTACCTTTTTTCTCGGCCAATCAAACGCCAGCGGATTATTAACCCGACCAAGACCCGTCGCTACACCGCCCGACCTTTCTATGCTCAGCACTGGATGGCGAATACCAAAATTATGCACGCGGCGACGGGGTTCGAAGCGGTGGCCGCCGAGGCACGCTTTGAACCTGGTCGCTTGGCTGCTTCAACCAGACTGCATCGTCGTACTATCGGACCAGTGTGTATCATAGGGTGTCGGTGCACGCCAGCCAGATGGAGAACGACAAAAGTCGGAGGGAACCAGCGTAGCTCGTCGTAACTCGGACGCTGGCGAGGCGTCGTGGGCGGCAGCGTCAGCGAGGGTGCGCTGTGACGTCCGAGGCGGGCCTGCTTCAAGCCGCTGGAGATTGCCATCAATGAATCATCGTCGCCCTGTCTCGGAATTCGACGGATGTGGGACGACCCACGTGGCGCGGCAAGTCACGCCGCCGCGGCCACGCACCGCGACGCCATCCTAATCTCTCGCGAGCCTTTGACGAGCTCCTGCAAACGGCATCTCGTAGCCACGAGTCGTCGGTTGGACTAGGTATACGATGGTGTCGGAGCCGGACGTGGCACGGGCCAGGGGCGTGCGTCACAACCGCCATGACTCGCATCAAGCTGACGCGTCGGTTCGTTTCGATCGTGTCCGCGGATGACCACCGTCTAGCATGTGTCACCGCCTCTGTCTCTTCCGTCGTGTCGGTCCTCGGTCGACCCGACCATGGCGCGATGCTCCAAGTCGACCATCGCCACGCCCCTACGCCCGCGGTCCAGTATAAGATCTACTAAGCTTAGAGGCACAGCACGCAAAGCGCCAGGTGCGCGCTGGCCTTGGCCGCCACTTTGCCCTTTCCCTGTCGACTTTGCACTTGGTCACGCCGTGTCGCAGCGCGTGGATGTACACACCGCACCCGCTGTCACAAACCAGAGACGCTTTTCGGTCCAGAAAATAGAAGCCCGCCGACTGGCCTCATGCTGCGAAGCTGCTGAGTCGTCGTATTTCCGTATTCACCATGCCGGCCGTGAACCTCCGCGCGACGATCCAGTACAAGCCGCCGGCCAACACGACGGTCCAGGCCGCGCTCGACACGTTCCGGTCGCCGCAGTGGGTCGGCTACATGCTGCGCCACATTGTGCCCTTCCTCAAAGCGTCGAGCGGCGCGAAGCTCCACGTCCTCGCCGACCTGCCCAAGCTCGATCGCTGCGACAGCGACTGCGTCATCTGCATGGGCGCCATGGACGACGGCGCGATCGAGCTGCCGTGCGGCCACCACTTCCACACCAACTGCATCGACGCGTGGCTGCGCCTCCGCAACACGTGCCCCACGTGCCGGTACCAGTTTGAAAAGCAAGTCTCTGGCACGTATGCGATCCGCAGCATCAACACGGCGCTCTGCCTCGACGGCGTGCGGTCCGCCGACGTCGACGACGTCCTCGGCCGGTCGCTCGACGGCTCGGCGCTCAGTGCCATTGTGCACGTGACCATGGTCCCGGCGGCGACGCTGCCGCCCATGGAGCGCTACCCGTGCGTCATGAACGCAGCCATTGTCCGCGGCCCCGCGCCGACAACCAACGCCGTGCGGTCACCGTCGGCGAAGCGCAGTCGCCCCCACGAAGCGACGCCGCCCGTGCCCAAGCACACTAAGTTATGTTAAAGTTATTCGATAGACGTTTGTAATATAGTAGAAATGATGATGCTTGTTGTCTTCGACCGTCCGCGCTCATTTTGGTCCGCGCTCGCTGGTTCTGGAGACAGGAGCTGATCGCAGCTTGCAGAGTAGCGAGCGACCGCCGTCTCTACAAGCCTTGCACGCGACACGAAGGCGTCTCTGCGATCGCCAGCAAGACCACATCCGCGTGCTGCGCAGCGGTCGCTGCGACAGCATCGCTTGCGTCCGCCCGTGCCAGCTCCGCGACAGAAACGGGCTCCGACCTCACGCGTCTCTTGTCCAGCCACGCCCGTCCTTATACTGAACCCTTGGTCGTCGTTCGGGTGCGGCGTCATGTCCTCTTCGCCTTGGAGGCGGCAAGACTAAAGGCAACTAAGATCCGACTAAGCTCTTCCTCTGCGCCACCTCCTTGCTACATCGTACGCCGTGTAAACCAGTAGCTTGACGACCACGAGTGCTGCCGCTCCCATTCTTCTTCTTCACTGCATCGTCCCAGCGGCGCCTGTCTGCGAAACACTGTTTTCGCCACTGTTTCGATCGTGATACAGTGTGTCGGTACCTGTGGTTAAACGTGGCAGATGCCAAAAATACACGATTTCCGTGCGCACACTAATTGCGGCGCTGCTGGAGCCAACCAGCGGCGATTGGTCGTGACGATTAGACGCTTCAACACGGAATTTCGCAAGATGGCTCCTCGGCGCAGCAAGAAGGGCAAGGCCAAGAAGACCGACGTGTACGAGCACGACGACGACGAGGCCAATGAGGCCCGCGAGGCCGCGCGCATGGAGATCGACGGCGTCTACGAGTACGAGGCGCCGGCCAAGATCGCCCGCGACGACGACTCGGAGATCGATGAGGACGGCGCGTTCGACTCGGAGGACGACGCGACCTTTGGCTCGTTCTTTAGCGGCGGCAAGACGACGACGTCTAGCAAGAAGAAGGCCGCGGGAAAGAAGGCCTCGGGCAAGAAGGCGGCCGACAGCGACGACGAGGCCACGGCCAGCAACGACGAAGACGACGACGACGAGGCCGGCGGCGACTTGCTCTCGGACATGCTAGGCACGGCGCCGGCGGCGCGCCTGCCCACGGCGGACGACGAGGATGAGGACGAGGATGACGAGGATGACGACGATGATGAGACCAAGCACGCGTCGCTCATGTCGATGGTCGATGCGATGGCCAAGGGCCCGAAGCGCAAGATCGCGCACGCCGAGATGACGGAAGACGTGGCGCCGTCTGCGTTCAGCAAGAAGATTGGCGGCGCCGAGCTCACACTGGCGTCGCTCATGGCGTCGTCGATGCCGTCGCTGCCCGGCGACGAGGACGACGAGGACGACGATACCAAGGACGAGGTCATGGCGTCGGGCTCGGCGGCGGCGCTCAAGCGGCAGTTTGCGCAGCTCGAGGCCGACGACAGCAAGCTCTCTGCGCCGCTAGCGCCGGTTCTTGATGCCCGCGCGTCGCGCAAGGTCGCGTACGACGCCAAGAAGAAGGACCTCGACGTGTTCGTGCCGGTCGTCCAGCGCAACCGCCAGAAGGAGACGCTCGACTTTCGTATGCAGGGCAGCGCGCCCGCGCCCAACATCACGGTGGCCAGTCTCACGACCAAGTTCAAGCCCGAGAAGCCGCTCGAGAACGACGTGGCGGCGCTCTTGGCGACGTCCGGGTGGTCGGACAAGGCGGCGGCGGCCGACGAAGCCGCTGCGCTCGAGATGAACGCGCTCTCGACGGAGGAGGTCCAGGCGCGCCAGAAGGAGCTCGCCAAGATGCGCGTGCTCATGTTTTACGAAGAGCAGAAAGCGCGTCGCGTCAAGAAGATCAAGTCGAAGCTATACCACAAGATCCGCAACAAGCAGGACGCCAAGCGCGAGCGGTCGCAGCTCCGGGAACTCGACCCGGAGCTCGCCGACCAGCTCGACCTCGAGGACGCCGAGAAGCGCGCAGAAGAACGCATGACGCTCAAGCACAACAACACGTCCAAGTGGGTCAAGCACCAGCTCGGGCGAGGGATTCAGGCCGACGCCGGTACGCGCCAGGCGATCCACGACCAGCTCCGGCGCGGTGATGAGCTGCGTCGCAAGATGGACACTGTCGCCAACGAGAGCGACCTGTCCTCGGACGACGACAGCGAGACGGAGACCAACGAGACGGAGACGCAGCGCCTCCAGCGCAAGCTCGCGAAGAAGGCGTCGGCGCTCGTGATGGAAATCACGGCCGACGCCGGGGCGTCCAAGGCCGACGGGCTCCACGGGATGAAGTTTATGCAAAAGGCGGTCGAGAAGCAGCGCGAACGCGCGCTCAACGACGCCGAGAAGCTGCTCCAAGAGCTCCGCGGCGACGACTACGACGACAACAACACCGACGACGACGACAACCCGGCGCCGGCCAAGAAGGCCAAGAAGACGACCAAGGTGACGGCTACCGACAAGAAGGCTGTGGCCGCCAAGATGGTCCACGGCTCGCAGCAAATGACGTCCGTCATGATGGACAAGGCGCACAAGACGCGCGTCTCGTCGGCCATTCAGATTGACTTTGGCGACAGCGCGCCGGCACCGGTCGTGCTCGTCGACGAGTCGGCGCCCGAAGCGTTTGCATCGGTGGCAACTGCCGCGCCCGAGAACCCGTGGCTCGACGCGACGGCCACCAAGAAGCGCAAGAAGCCGCGCAACCGCAAGAAGGCGGTGGCCGAGTCGGCGACGATCGGGTCGGCGATCGCCTCGCTCGCAACGACGTCGGACGCGCCGGCGACCGGCATCCTCGGTCCGTCGGCGGCCGATATGAAGAAGCGCAAGGCCGCCGACACGACGACGCCCGCGACCAAGAAGGCCAAGACGACCGATGCCAACGCTTCGGCCAACACTTCGGCCACCGCCAAGACCGAGACCAAGACGGAGGCCAAGACGGAGGCCAAGCCGACGACGCAGAAGAAGCCGACGACGTCGTCGGCCGACCTGGCGCAGGAGGAGCTCGTGCGCCGGGCGTTTGCGTTTGCAGACGAGGGCGACGACGAGATCGGTGCCGAGAAGGACCGCATCGCGGCCGAGGACGGCGACGCCAAGTCGGGTGCGGAAGTGGCCAAGCTCACGGGCATGACGGGCTGGGGCTCGTGGGCCGGCGAGGGCGTCAAGACCTCCAAGCGGCAACTGGCGCGCCTCGAGCAGGCCAAGGCCGTCGCCGCGGCTGCCAAGCTCGCGGCGCTCAGCAAGCGCAAGGACGCCAAGCTCTCGCGCGTCCTCATCAACGAGAAGAAGGACAAGAAGGCGGCCAAGTTTATGGTGGCGAGCGTCCCGTACCCGTTCACGTCTCGCGAGCAGTACGAGCTCGCGATGCGCAACCCGCTGGGCGCCGACTGGAACACGACCAAGTCGGCCAACGCGCTCACGGCGCCCGAGGTCATGCTCCGCGCGGGCCAGATCATCCAGCCGCTCGTGCTCACGAACCAGGAGAAGGCGGCCGCCAAGACGGACGCGGCCAAGGCCAAGAGCAAGGCCACCAAGGCCCAGCGAAAAGCCAAATTTTAAGACGACAATATCATCATCCATCTTTGTACTAGACTAGACAGCAGGGACGAACGCAGTGAGAAAGCCGTCGAACGCGTGCAGGTCGTGCGAGATGCGGGCCCAGATCTCGGGCGCCGCGACCGACTCGGGCACGTAGCCGAATTTGCGCTTGACCTCGACCTGCAGCAAGTGCAGGTACTGCCGGACGTGCTGCAGAAGCGACTCGAGCAGCTGCTTGCCCTCCAGGGCGGTCGCGGCGCTGCGGACGACGTGGGCTCGCGTGAGCGTCACCGTCTCGTGCTTGACGGCGAGCTCTCGCCGCAGCGCCTCGCCGGTCGCCTCGGCTGCGGCAAGGGCCGTCGCCAGGTCGCTCGCCCGCGCCGCGTGGTGGGCCACGTCGGTGAGGAGCGTCTCCTTTTCAGCCGCGACGACGGCTTGCTGCTGCGTCTCGGACGCGACCTCGCGCTGCACTTGTGCTGCATGGGATTCGAGCCAGGCGACGTTCTTGGCGGCCAAAAGAAACAGCCGGTCGATCTACGTGCTGTGAGAGGACGAGGCCAGTGGCAACCGTGGTACCAAAGCCGTCTCGTCGGCGGCGGCGACGGCGTCACGCGCTGCGTCCGCGGGCGGCGCCGTGTCGATGGCCTCACGCACGCCCAAGAGGCCCTCGACGTGCGCGCTGAGCTTGTCTTCGAAGCGCTGGAGCTGCATGCGCGTGCGGCGGTGGGCATCGGCTTCGGCCGCCAGCGACGTCTTGAGGTGCTCGTTCTCGCGGAGGAGCACGAGGAGCTTCGCCATGAGGTCGGTGTCCTGCTCGCGCAGGTCGGCGAGCTGCGCGCTGAGCGACGACCGGTCTTGGAGCTCGGCTTCGACGAGGCGCAACCGCTTTTGCAGCGCGCGTGTTGCGGCGAGCTCCTCCTCGAGCTTGCGCCGGCGCGGCGCCCACGACGCCATGCGCGCGACTGCGTCGTCCTTCCAGCGGCGCAGCTGGGCGAGCTCAAACTGCGCATCGGCAAGGTCGGCGCGGAGGCCCAGGTTCTCAGCCTGCGCGTCCCAGCGCCGCAAGTCGGTCGCCATCACTCGTCGTTTCTTCAAGCCGTTTCGACGCAAGATACACGGCGAGGCAGCGCGAGAAGGATGGGCATGGGACCTAGTCGGCGGCGGCGCAAAACGGGCAGGAGTCCCACTGCCGTGACCACGCGTGGTGGATATCTCACCCACGGCCTTTCTAGACGTGGCAGCACATGGCCGCCTGCCGCAGTCACCACACAGCCTTCTTGGCCAAGCATCCACACCGTCGCGACTGGATAGCGAGCCTCGTGTTCTTGACAAACGACGACAAGGCCGCGTCGACGCCTCAAAGAAGCGCCACATGGACTCGTGGCGAGCAGTAGCACTACCCGTACAGTACGCGTCGGGATACCAGTACGCGCCGAGGGCGGCGTACCATCTGCCTTGTGCGCTCCGCTGCATCGCTGCGTGCTCGGTCTGCTATCGCTACTCGTGCCCACGTCAGGGCTGAGATTGCCGTTTGAGTTTGCACTTCTGGGCGCGCGCAACCTGATCGGTTCCGTAATGGCTGGTATCCCACTCTGGCCATCGCGACAGCACGACAGCGCTGTCGCCAGTTGCGCCAGACGCCAAAACTCGCCAGTATGAACGAGCGCGTGCCACCGAGCCCCGTGCTCGAGTACGACTACCCTGCCGAGCTCTTCGTGCCGGCGCCACGCCGACCGACCGCGTACGACCGCATCCGACAGGCGTACACGCACCCGACCGCGCGCCTCTCGCTCAACGACGACGTCGGGCCCGACAAGGTGCCGCAAGCGGTGCTGCCGTGTCTTGCGCTCTTCACGTCGGTCGTGCTGGGCTTTGTGCTCTCGTATGGCGTCGACTACGCCCTCGATGAGCCGCCCAACTTTGCGAACCGGACCCAAGCCGACTACGAGGCGCTTCTTGCGTTCACGACCAAGCGCGCGTCCATTGCGCGCTGGCTCGACCTCCCCGGCACGCTCTTTGTCCGCGCCTTGTCCTGTCTCGTCGTCCCGCTCATCTTTGTCAACCTCGCCATGGGCGTCGCCGAGCTCGTGCAGACGGCCAAGCTCGGGCGCGTCACCGCCAAGATGCTGCTGCTGTTCGCACTCACGACGATGGCGGCCGCCGGCCAAGGCCTTCTTTGGATGTCGATCGTGCCCGAAGCCCGATTGCACACGAGCCAGACGAACACGACGCGGGTTGACAGTCGCCCGCGCCGCATGATGTCCACCGAGGTCCTCTGCCCGCTCGCCAACAACGAGACGGAGTACCTAATCTGGAAGGACAAGGAGCTGAGCTGCAGCCGCGACAAATCGTCGGCCGCCTTCCAGGTCCGCGACACGAGCCGGATCTTGGCGAATGTCTACAGCGCCCGGCGCAGCGTCAAGAAGCAGTCGGTGGTCGACGTCATCCAGAGCATCTTCCAGATGGTCGTGCCAAGCAACCTCTTTGCGTCCTTCGTGCGGGGCGAACTCCTCAGCGTCGTCGCCTTCGTCGTGCCCTTTGGCCTCGCGATCGCACGGTCGGGGGCCGTCACGGGGCACAACCCGATGTGGGCGCTCTGCCAGCAGCTCACGAGCATCTTCACCATCATGATCGCGTGGGTCATCCAGACCGCGCCAATTGCCGTCCTCTTCATGGTCGCCTCGACGCTTGTCTACCCCGAGGATGAGAACGCAGCGAGCTATGGGTGGGCCGTCGACGGCGGCAGCCTCCTCTCGGGCGTCGTCAAGGACCCGTCGGCGCTGCCGTTTGAGCAGATCCTCGCGCGCTCCGAGTACTTCTTCGACAACCTCACGGCCGAAAAGTCGTCGATGCTCACGTTCCTCGGGCTCTACTTGGCCGGGTGGGTCCTGCACTGCTTTGTGTTTTTGCCGGCGCTCGTGCTACTCACGACGTCGCGGGCGCCGTGGACGTACCTCCGGCGCATCTTCCCCGCGCTCTCGTTTGGTTTCTTCAACGCGTCGGCGCTGGCGTCCATGCCGCTCCTCATGAAGTTCATGCACCTCTCGCAGTTTGTCTCTCGCCACATCACGCGCCTCGTGGTCCCTGTCGGGACTGGTGTCCACATGGACGGCGTCGCCTTGTACGTCTCGTCGGCCATGGTCTTTCTGCTCCGCACGCAGAGCTACGACCGCAGCGCGCCCGTTCCCGAAGCCTTCTTGCTCAACGGCGCCATGTACGCCATCATCTTTGTGTGCGCGACGGTCGCGTCCTGGACGATGCCGCCACTGCCGCACAACGGGCTCCTCGGGCTCACGTTTGTGTGGTTCACGGTCGTGGGCGAAGTCCGCCCCACGAATTTGCACTGGATGATTGCCATGGACGTCGTCACCGACCGCCTCTCGACCGTCGGCACCATGATGTCGAACGCGATTGTGACGCTCATCATCGCGTCGTCGGTCGACGAACGCTACGC
>NW_008246137.1:40021-60040 GCF_000281045.1 Saprolegnia diclina VS20
GGGAACGGTCCGTGACTCGCTTGGTCATCGATGCTTCGACGAGACGTGCAATGTCAACAGTTCACTGCCTTGACGGTCCATTGGGATTCTTCGAACGTACTTGACATAGCCCCTCGTCAGTCCTGACCGTCGGCGTTGTGCGGCCCCATGGTCGCTCTCGCCTTTTGCACCAGCGCCCATAGCGCTTTTGCTCCACGTTTCGCGTGAACCACGTACGTAGTACAAGTCCAGCCGAATTGACCCTAGGACCTGCCGTTTTGATGCTACCTACTGCGTCGCCCATTTTCTTCCAGTGCTCTTTCATCGTGGTGAAGCCCCTCCACTCTAGTCTGCTCTGGTTTGCTCGGCGCCTACTCCGCCCAATATCGCCACATTTGCTCGAGCTCATTGCTATACCACCACGTATTCAGCTCAGCCAAATAGAGAGCACTGTACGACGGCCATGTCGCAGAGCACGCGTTTTGCAGTCGGCGTCGGCGCACGCAGTTGTTGCATTTTGGCCCATAAGTATACGGATCGAAGAAGGCGACCGGATCCCACCAAGCCAGTTGCAACCCATCCTTGCCATCATGGATATGCACCCGACAATGCACGTAGTAGCTTCCTCTAATGTCCTGAGGCCTCGTAGTATTCGCACTCTCCATAGTGTGAAAATGCGCTGTCCAAGTTCTTGGTCTCGTCAACCCGTCCGTCATGTGGCCAGAAGCTCCGTCCCCGACCAAGACCATCCATACTAGTATGCAAGATTCGAACTTGACGTGTATACGCCGGGCAGAGTTCCTGCACCTGCCTTGCGTCTCAAAGAACCGACTGCGGACATTGGTGCAATGCATGCTCAGGGTTCGAATCGCCGCTACCAACACGCCGCTACCATGAGACGGACGCCGCCGCTTCGATTCTCAGACACCCGAGATCGTTGTGGACACAGCACGTCCTCTCGGCGACGACCGCCTCGTCGTGGCGTCGAGTCGCACACAAGTGGCTGCAAATCGCCAGGACATGATCCTCCCGACGCGGACAACAGATGGCGCGTCCAGTCAGAACGTTCGAAACAGAGAGGCAGACGACACCAACATATGTGTGTCAAGATCGACTTTTGATGTGGTGATCTCGGAGATCCATTTTACCTTTTCCCCTTTGGCCATGAAGTCCATCTTCCTCACAACCGCCCTTCTCGCGGCGTCGGCGACCGCGCTCGAGATGACCAACAAGGAGCGCAACGAGCTCCTCCAAGAACTCGACGCGTGGAAGAAGAGCCAGGCCGGCAAGGCCGCCGTCGTCCAGGGTCTCCTCCCGCCCAAGCCGCGCACCGAAAGCTTCAACGCGCACGAACAGCTCGAGACGGAGCTCACGCGCTTTGCCCACACCAAGAAGGTCGTCGCGGACCTCAACAAGGAGCACAACGGGTCGGCGACCTTCTCGACCGACAACCAGTTTGCGCTCATGACGGACGCCGAGTTTGAAAAGTTTGTCAAGGGCGCGTTCGAGTCGCCCCCCAAGAAGCGCCAGCTCCGCGGTGAAAACATCCAGCTCCAGCTCACGCCAGCGCAGCGCGAGGCGAGCGGGAAGGACTGGACGACGGGCAAGTGCATGCCGGCCATCAAGAACCAGGGCAGCTGCGGCTCGTGCTGGTCGTTTGCAGCCGTCGGTGCGTCTGCGATGGCGCACTGCCTCGTCACGGGTCAGCTCATCGACCTCTCGGAGCAGCAGCTCGTGAGCTGCGCGTCGAGCGCGGGTCAGGGTTGCCAGGGCGGCTGGCCCAACAAGGCCCTCGAGTACATTGCGCAGACGGGCGTGTGCTCGTCGTCCGACTTTCCGTACACGCAGAGCGACAGCCAGTGCAAGCAGAACTGCAAGAAGAACAAGCTCAGCGTCGGTCGCCCGGTCGACATTCGTGGCGAGAGCGCGCTGCAGTCGGCGCTCGACAAACAACCGGTGACCGTCGTCGTCGAGGCCGGCAACAACGTGTGGCGCAACTACAAGAGCGGCATTGTCAAGTCGTGTCCCGGCGGCCAGTCGGACCACGCGGTCATTGCGGTCGGGTATGGCTCGGACGGCGGCAGCTACTTCAAGATCCGCAACTCGTGGGGCACGGGCTGGGGCGAGCGCGGCTACATGCGTCTCCAGCGCGGTGGCGGCGGTCAGGGCATGTGCAACGTGGCCGAGGCGCCGTCGTACCCGTCGATGAGCGGCAAGCCGCAGCCCGACAACGGTGACAACGACGACATGCCGACGTCCGACCCGGACGATGACAACAACAACGACCTCCCGACCGGTCCCCCGGATGATGACAACAACAACGACCTACCGACGGGTCCTCCGATCGACGACGATGACAACGACCTCCCGACGGGTCCCCCGATCGACGACGATGACAACGACCTCCCGACCGGTCCTCCGGATGATGACAACAATGACTTTCCCACGGGCGAGCCGGACGACAACAACGACTGGGACGACAACAACAACTGGGATGATAACAACAACTGGGACGACCAGAACAACTGGGACGACCAGAACGGCGGCGACGACTGGAACTGGAACGGCGGCAACGACTTTTGGGGCCACTAGATAGCTCGACGGACGTTTATTTGTCAACACTAATGTATACTCTATGTGTAATGCAACTGCTTGATGGTCAGTCGACGCTCTAGCGATGGAGCGACCCCGTCGTAGAGAGCCAACTTGGTCCTACCTCGTCGGGATCAGCTCTGTCGTTGACCTCGCGCGATCTGACTCTTCGCGCTCGTGCGTAACGCATTACCGCATAAAACCTCATTCGCCTCGAGCTATTATCCTTCCCTTGCACAAGCAAGGCAGCAGCTAGCACCGCGTGCGTCTCGCCCTTGGTCCCAGTGACATGAGCCATGAGCATTGACCCATATACAGACGTGGTTCCACCGCTTCATAGGGCGCGACCTTGGTCCTGAGCGGGAGCACTCAGAGTCGATGCATGATGTTCTAATAAGAGGAGGGAGTTGACGAGGCGTTAAATAAGTCTGTATTGATATATTGATACTAGCACCGCTCAAGGTGATGGCGTCGCGAGCCACGCTTCGACGACGTAGGCGACGAGGAGACGCGAGGTGACACTGACCGCGGTAGCAACGCGATCCAAGATCACATCCAATGCAATGATCCAGTGCATCGCAGCGGGTACGACGGTCGATGTTCCGTCAGGCAGGAGGCACTGCCACAAAAACAAAAGCACCAGCAGGCCGCTGTGTGGCACCGGCGTGCACAGCGAGCCGCCGAGGCCACCGAGGAGGACGACGAGAAGCGCGCTGTGGTCGACAGCACTCGACGCCGGCTCGTTCGTAAGCAGGAAGAAGAGACTCACGACCAAGTAAAGCACCGCGCCGTCGAGGTGGACGGCCGTGCCCGCGGGCAGCACGAGCCGCGCGACGGGGCGCGACACACGCAGAGTCTTGTCAACGTACTCGACGGCAAGCGGAAGGGCAGCGAGCGACGAGGCGGAGAAGAGACCAAAAGCAATGGGGACGCCAAGGCGCATGAGAAAATTTGGTATCGGGTTGGAGCGCGTCACGAGTGCCGTCACCGCGGTCAGCAGCGTCACGTGAAGGACGGAAGCGACGAGGAGGGCGCCGAAGAGCCTCGTCAGCGCGGCGCCTTCGTGCGCCAATGTCTCAAAAATGCTCGAGTGTTTAATGTGCCGAGGCAGGAGGAATGCCGGCGCGTGGTCAAAGGCAATAGCGTCGGTGGGATGCAATGCCTTCCACGGCGCTGGCGTCGGGTCGTCGGGCACGATGAGCGCGGCGCCGACAAGAAACACAAGTGCAAGCGGCACGCAGCGGGTGACCCAGTGCACCATCGTGACGCTGGCGCTGTTGAGTTCGCGGACGAGGCCCCAGACCAGCTTGGATCTTGGCACATTGGCGAGCGCACCGCCGAGGAAGAGGGCGCAGATGATCAAGCTCACGTTGGCACCTTCGTCAAAGATGTCGAGGAGCTTCTTGGGCATGACGGCATCGAGCATGAGCGCGAGCATCGACGCGCCCGAGTCGTCCGTTGCCATCTTCATGCGCGACTGCAGTTTCTTGTCGCCGACTGCAAAGTACGTTGTGCCATCCTCGATGCGGCTTCTCGTGTCGCAGCGGAGGACGCCGTCCACAAAGCGCAGCGTGGCTGCTGGCGTGGTCGGACACGCGAGCTCCACGACGCTCAACACGTCTGGGAGGGCCGTCGCATTGTGATGTAGCGTCCAAAAGCACGAAGGGAGAAGGTAGGTTGCGGTCACGTAGCCCGAGAGCGCAGCGAGGCATGTCGTTGCGAGAAAGCAAGTGATCGTGAGCAGCGTGAGCCGCGTGCCGACGCCGCCCGACACCACGTCGGCAAACCCGACGATGACGTTGAGGAAGATGGTGGGGATGAGCAGACACGTGAGCGCGCGAAGGAAGAGCGCGCCGGGGAGGTGCAGCCACTGCACGATCGCGATCCGGGACGCAATGGCGTCCGACTGGCGGCGGAACACCGCTTCGTACACGTCTCTGCTCGGTGCAAGATGTAAAACGTCGGCGTAGAGGTCGTCGATCGACGTCGCCACACTGCAGACGTACGCGATCCCGATACCGAGGCCGGTCGCGAGGAGAAGGCCCGAGAGGCCGAAGTAGACCCGCTTGTACCACGTGGTTTGCGTCGACGGCGCCCGCCAGATCGACGCGTAGTACGCGTCGTCCATCTCGTCGAGCAAGACGATGGACGCGGTGGGCGAGGCCATGCTGATTCCCAAGTGATCGTTCGTTGCTCACAGTAGGTCTTTCCCATGGGTCTTTCTCGAGCGGTTGCCGTTGGTGTCCTTGACGCAGCAACCGACGACGACCACATGGTCTGGACCATGACATGGTGGGAGCGGTCGTCGCGTGTCAAGTATTTTTATTGTTTCGGATCAATATTGCATACAAAATGCAAGAGAACATCGAGATATTTAAATACCAGAAAGGCCGTCTGAGTACACAATCCCTTGGCAGCGAGAGACACGAGAGATGCGACCAGCGCCATCGCGAGCGCCAGGAATCTGGAGACGACGAGCCTTTATGGCGAGCAGTCGCGACGTGCGATAGAGCGCACAGCGTCACGACATGGCTGAACGAGTACACTGTATAGTGAAGACGAGATGTTGACGCTGCCAGCCTCTTTGCAACACAGAGCTTGTCGGCAATCTCCGATCATGGAGTCAACACAGGAGTCGACGATGAGCGCAACTCGGGGGTCGACGATGATGACTCGAGGACAGGCCAGCGCTCTGATATCGCAGATTCTGAAAGATCTCGCAGAATGTCGGATACTTTTGACGATTCGATACGCAAAATTTGACTATGGTTTCTCGAAAATAATGTGAAAGGAATAGAGACGTCATCTCGTATTGTCTTATTGCTGCGTGTGCTTTGCTCCATGGCGAAGACCAGCGAATGTTCATTGCCGATCGCTTGGCGTCGACAACGACGTTCCCAACCCCACGCGTGTCCAGGACATTCGGGTACTACTATAAAAATAGCAATATTTACCTCGGTGAGAGAGAATCTCCCGTATTAAACACACGTCCAAAGGAAAATTCCCTTTAAACGTCAAAAACAACCGTTTCAAGAGAGTTGAACGAATTCGGCAACCTGGGAACGGCCAGCGACAGATCTTGGGTCCCATGAAGCTGCTCAAGGCGCTGCACGCGAACCGCGGGGTCCTCACCGCGCCGTCCCTTTCGGCGCCGCATCTGCAAGAGTCGCTGCCCGTGGCGACGCTCCTGCGCCAGGCCATGGCGCTCTCGCAGCGCCTGCCGCCGCCCACTTCGCCGCGCCCGATCGCGTTCGTCGCGCACCGCGTACGCCTCGTCCTCGCATGCGACGGCTCATGGCGCCTAGGGCCTCGACTACGTCCGTGCGCAGTGGGCCATCTGGCTCGCCAACCACATTGCTGTTCCGCTCGCAACGCACAGCGCGCCGCCCGAGCTCCGCCACATCCTCCAGTACGTCGCTCGACCGCGTCCTCGCTCTCAGCATTTCTTAGGGATTCGGGTGCGTCGCATGTCATTGGCCACCCGCTCATGGACACGGCGTCATTGCCGGTACCAACGATCGCGTATGCGTCGGCGCACGAGGCCACCGAAGACGAGTTGCTCGAGCGGCTTCACGCGGCCGCCGCCGACGACGCCATGCTGCTCTACACGAGCGGGACGACCGGCGCTCCCAAAGGCGTCTTGGCCACGCACGAGAGCCTCTTTGCGCAGGTCCACGACGTCATTAGCGCGTGGGAGATCACCGAACACGACCGGTTGCTGCATTTTTTGCCTCTGCACCATACGCACGGGATCGTCAACAACCTCCTCGCACCGCTCGCGGCCGGCGCCCACGTCGACGGCCTCGCCAAGGCGTCGCCCAACGACATTTGGCACCGGTACATTGTATTTCTTATTGTCCTATTGTGGGTATTCATGTGGACACTCAAGTCTCTCGGACCCCGCGACAGCGCCGAGCGTGCTCATGGCCGTGCCGAGCATTTACATGCTGCTCCTCGAGACATTCGACGCGATGGATGCGAGTGCCAAGGCCAAGGCCCTTGCCGGCGTGCGTGAGCTGCGTCTCGCGATTTCTGGTGCGCGTCCGAGAAAAGTATCAATATATCAAGCGGGACATTTGGTAGGAAGCATGGCCTGCCCGGTGTCGATCCTCGAGCGCTGGAAGACCCTCTCGGGTGGCCAGATGCTGCTGGAGCGCTACGGAATGACCGAGTGCGGCATGGCGCTCGGGAATCCGCTCCACGGCGACCGTCACATTGGCTACGTCGGGCAGCCGTTTCCGAGCATTCGCGCGCGCCTGGCGCCCGAGGTACTCGTCGACGCGTCCAGGGATGTACCGACTGGACCAACGTAGACGAGCGAGCTTCAAGTGCAGGGCCCGACGCTCTTTAAGGTAGCCTCACGTAGGAAGACGAATCATCTGCATGACTGTACGTGCAGGAGTACTGGAGACGCCCGGTCGAGACGAAGAAGGAGTGGACGGACGACGGCTGGTTCAAAACCGGTGATATCGCCGAGTACAACGAGTCGATAGCGAGCTACCGCATCGTGGGCCGAGCGAGCGTCGACATCATCAAGGTACGAGCTTTGTACGGGTTGGAAGCGCCGACCAGCTGCATCTTGTTGGTGCGTAGAGTGCTGGGTACAAGATTTCGGCGCTCGATGTCGAGCAAGCGGTGATGGAGCACCCGCAGATCATGGAGTGTGCGGTCTACGGCGTCGCGGACGAGACGTGGGGCCAGATCGTGACGCTCCTGGCGCGCCCGTCCGACGCGATTGCAGGTAGCTTGGCGCGCGTTGCACATCGCGAGGGTCAACGATGACGTAGACGTGGCCCATTTGGCCCCGCCCCTCGACGCGTTTCTGTCGGCGCGCCTCGCCAGCTACAAGCGCCCCCGCGTCGTGCATCTCGTGACGGAAATCCCAAAGAACGCCATGGGCAAGATCAACAAGAAGCAGCTGCCCGCGCTCTTTGACCAGGCCCAAGGACAATAGTGTACATATTACACGAGACCTAGGCGTCAAAGTCGTCTAAACTATAACTCGACTCGGCATGCAACAGCGTCGGAGGCGCGTCCTACATGGTCGATGAGACATGTGGAAGAGACTGGGTGAAGACCGGTTGCTCGGGAGCGTCATCAAAGTCGTTGTCATACGACCGGTTGGACGGCAGCGGCGACGCAGAAATGACAGATGAGACGCTTCCCCGCTTGGCCAGGGATGGTGGGCGGTGGTCGCTCGGCGGTGTGTACAAAGTGTCAAACGTGTCGTCGAGGACGGCGTTGGACGCCAGCGACAGACTCGGCATCGTCGCCACCGGTGCACTGTCGTCGCTGAACCGGCTCGTGTCGGTGGCTTCAGATGGGTTGTCCTGCGTCGGTAGGGTGCCGCCGGAAGCGACCTGGTCGTCGGTGCGCGCGGTCGGCGATGAAACTGCGGTCGCCGGTGCGGCGTCGGTGCGAGCACTGCCGTCGTCACTGTACCGAGGCGTGGTGTCGTCGCCAGTAGCACGCTCCAGCAACAGTGGAGCGACTGCTGGCGCCGTTATTGACATTGTCGGCTCGATCGTGGTCATTACGATCGCATTTGTTGGCTCGGGAGCTGCGTCACTGCGGCGGCCCGTGTTGGTCTCGTTGACGATCTCGTCCGCCACTGGGCTTGCTGTCATCGGTGGCGAGATGTCGGCGCCCATCAACGAAGTTGCTTGCTCGCTTATAGCCACCGGTGGCGATACTTCGGCGTCATTGTACAACTCGGTGTCGTCGTCGTACTCTGTTGCGTCTGCGTCGGTCGACGGCTCCTTTGATGACACCGACGGCGGTTCGTTGGTGCCTTCCGATGACTTGTCCTGTATGGCGACAGACGCTTCAGCGGGGACCATATCGACGCTGACGTTGCTGTATCGACCCGTGTCCGGATCGTTTTCATAAGCGTCGTCCTCGTACACTTGGTCGCTGTCGACGGCGGCGGCCTCCTCCCGCGCTGCTGACGGGGGCATGACGGCCTCCGAGCCTCCAGAGATCGCTGGCACCACGGGCCGCGGCGCTATGTCTGCTGGTGTCGCGTCCGGGCGGTGGTCGTCTAGCAAATGCACTTCGTCCCGGGCAAAGTCGACCGAGTACTCGTCTTCGTCGTACGGGCTGTGCTCCACAGAAGTGGTCGCCGAAGGGATGGCAGCCGAGGTTTCCAGCGGTGCGTCGCTTGCATCGGCAACAACACCATCGCCCGCATCCTTGGTGTTACCAGTGTCGGTCAGCAAAGATGGGCGTGGGGGCGGCTCCGTCTTCGATGGCACCGCACTTTCTGCTACGAGAGCCGACTCGATGCGAGGACTCGCGCTGCTGTATCGTCCCGGGTCCTCGCCGCCGAGCTCGTTTGCCGTCTCTTCACGTCGCACGTCGTCTGGTCGTGCCATCGATTGTGCCAATGCGGTATCTTGGGCGGACGCGGTGTCGAGCGTCGCCGCTAGATCACCGCTTGCTGACGGCTCGTCGTCGTAGAACACGTCCAGCGCTGGCGGCTCGCTCATCGAAGCCGCCTCTTGGATCGGTGTCGAATCAATGTTGCTCTGCGGCGGTGCGTCCGACGACGTCGTGATATCAGCACGTTGGTATATGGGTTTATCTTCTCCCTCGACGGTTGGGGCGGGTACTGTGGGTGCGTCGGGCACGCGGATCTCGACTATCTCGACGCTGCTGTCGTTTGACAAAGTGTCTTGGTTGAGCTCGCCGTCGTCACTATACCTCGCCGAGTGTCCTGGACTCTCGCGAGCCGTCGGCGCCCTCTCAGAAGTGGCAAGCATCTCGGGTGACCCATTGTCGTTGCTGTAGCGAGCAGAGGTGGTGTCGGTGTCGTGGCCGAGCGTTGGCTCGTTGGTCAACGGAAGCGGTAGGTCGGCGTCCAAAGCAATGTCGTTGGCTCGTGGTGTCGATGCGTCGTCGCTGTACCGCGCTGTGCTACTGCGGGAGGCGACAAGAGCGGTCGCCAATGGAGCCTCGTCGTGACGGCCTTCGTCGTCGCTGTAGTCGGCTTCAGTCGCATCCGTGTCGGTGGTGCCCAAGCCGACGGCGTCGTGTGCCGCTACTGCCGACGTCAGTGCATTCGGCAGCGACACGTCGTCGTCTGCCACAGTTGGTGTCGCGACGTCCGACGTGAGGTCGATGCCGACACCGATCGATGCTTCGTTGTTGATCGAGCGAGCCGAGTCATCAAACGCTTCTTCGTACACGTCGTCCCCGTTGTCGCGGGCGCTGGCGACTGTCATGCGCTCGGTCGTGTTAGTCTCTTGACGGGAGGTTCGAGCACCGTCGTCGACTCCACGAGAGCTGTCGAGACGGTCATTGGACGCAGAGGGTGGGACAACGGGAGACGCGTCACTCTCATCGGGTCTTGCGTCGGCAACCAGCGTCAACTCTGTTGGATCAGTGTCACGCGTCAACGACACACAGCCCGCAGCATTTGTCGATGGCGAGAGATCAGTCGTCGCAGCAGCATTGCCATCTTGCACCGCATCTTGGTCGACGGCATTCGGCTCTTGGGTCGCTTCAACGGTAGTGTCCGCATCAACAGCAGAGAACATCGATGGTGGAGTGCACTCCGATGCACCTTCTTGACCTTCACCAACGTCACTAGTCGGTGCAGCGTCGGCAGCCTCGGACGACGTTGGCAACGCGTCCGCCGAAGCGACTGCAGCATCCGTGCCATCCACCGTCGTCTCGTCGGTGCTGTTATCAATGGCACTTTGCACGGGTGGCAAGGACGCGTCGTCCATACGATCGACAACGTCGTCGACGTGCAGTGTCGCATCGTCGTCGTGTGAAAAGTCGGGAAGACGGGGCGTGAGCTCAAAGTCGGGGCGCTCAGGCGCGACTCCTGCCGGTTGCAGCCGCGCCGTCGTCGTCGCTTCCGTCGCCATTGGTGCGTCATCGCATTCGATCACGAGCTCTTCGCCGCGGGCGCTGGCTTTCTTACACGGACTCGGCACGTGCAGCGGGAGTGCCACGTCATCGATGCCATCACCGATATCGACCGGCACATCAAAGTTGAAGGCCAATGGCGGCACAACACTGGCAGCGTTGACAGCCTCGATCTCGCCAACAGTTGCCAGGAGCGTCGACTCGGACGACGGCGCGTCGAGGTCCATCCAATCAGATGGCGGCATCGGCGATTTGGACCCATCACCTGGGTACTCTGCCGGTGTCGGCACTCGGCAAGACACCGCAGCATCGCTGCTGTCGTCAAGGAGTATTTGGTCTGTTGCGCCGGCAGCCATTGAAGTACGCTCGTCGCCGGCGCGCGATGGTGGCAGCGAGCCAAAGTCGTCGGCAGCGTACTCGTCAACTGGTGCACTTTTATCGTCCGTGGTTGTGACCGATCGACGATCTTTGGGTTCAACGATGCCGTCGTTGGACGCTGACAGGGCTTCAAGCGCGTCCGCCTCCTCCATCGGCGCCATCTCCAGGTCGGTCGGAGCCATCGGCAGAGTATCCGGGTGTTCCCGCGACGGTGGTGGTGAGCCGAAATCGTCACCGGCGTACTCGCCGTCGTCGTCTTCTTGAACGGCTTCCATCACTTGAGCGCGACGCTCAGCGACCCGCTACGAGCCGTGAGGACACGCCGATCGTCTCTGGCAACCGACCTTTTTTGCGGCCCGTTGGCGAATGAGGCACTGAATGTGCAGCGCCGCGCTGTCCTTCTCCGAGACAAATAGATTGGTCGTCGTTGGTGGAGCTTGGCTCAGCGTCTCTTGTCGGCGCATGGCTACCGCCTACGCCCCGCCATGAGCCAAAGACAAGGGCCTTTCTAGCTCTACTTTCTTGGCGGCGCTCTGCCGAGCGATCGACTGAATACGCACGGCAGCCCGGTCCTTGTCCGAGGCGCCAAACGAAAGCGACCGCGCGGGCAGCCGAGGGCGCATCGCCAGCCGCTTGGCGTCCGCTGCCTACACATGCAATTACATCTCCCAGAGACTATGTGGCGAGTCAGTCGTACTTTGATCGCCGCGCGCCGTCGGGCAAGGCACTGGATTCGAAGGGCCGCGGCGTCGAGGTCATCGATCGCTCCACGCGCGTCCTGGCGGCGCGTGGCGACCGTCTACCGACAAACCGTCAGCTCCACAGACGAGGATACGCACGCACAATTCGGGCAGCGCGCTGTCGGGCAAGACACTGAATTCGCAGCGCGGCGTCGGCTTGGTCGAGCTGCATGACTGGCGATTGGCTCTCGCGTCGCCGCCGCGCCACCGTCTACGCAAGGTCGCTCGTGTCAGCAGCGTAGACTTGTGTGGGATGCCTGCCTTTTTTGCTGCACGCTGGCGAGCGAGGCACTGAATTCGGAGTGCAGCGACGTCCGTGTCGTGCTGGATCGAGAGCGACGCCTGCAGCACCCTCGACTGCCGCCGCCGGTCGGCCACCCGCTAGAAAGGCGCTGGAGAAATGTTGGAGATAGAAGAATACCATTTTGGCGGCTCGCTGCCGCGCCAGGCACTGAATGCGCAGCGCGGCAATGTCGGCGTCGTAGCGGCTCTCGCAACGCCGCGCCTGGTCTCGCCGCTCGGCCTCGACTCGCTAGGTATTTGTGCGTTGATTGACGATCATGCGACGATATCGCAAGTAAAAACGTACGCGTCGCGCGGCCCGCTGTCGCGCGATGCACTGAATGCGAACCGCTGCTGCGTCGCAGTCCAGCTCTAACTGCGGCGCCGTGCTTCGTCGAACCTCGTTGCGCTTGGCCGTGACGCGCTACCGTCATCCCACGCTGAGCTCGGAGCGAGAACAAGGCAATAAACCTTTTTCGCAAAGCGCTGGCGGGCCAAGCACTGGATGCGAAGGGCAGCGGTCTCCTCGTCGACAAAGAGAATCGGTGATGATACGCTCGTGAGCAGCTCGTGACGCCTCGCCGTCACCCGCTACGCACCGCCGTCCATCCAACGCGATCATTGAATCAGCGACCAAGTACCTTTCTCGCGAGGCGCTGGCGGGCCAAGCACTGGATACGCACCGCAGCGTCGTCGGCGCTGTACAAGTCGAGCGGATCTGGCGGCGCCGACAGGCGGTGCGGTCGCGCATCGTGGTCGACTGACGTGGCGTGCGCCAAGTGAGCCAGGTGTGGGTGGGCATGCAGGTACTCGATGCTCTTCTACAGCATCAAAGCATGGTCAGCTTGCACACTCTCAAAATTTCCGAAAACTCTCGAAATTTCCCGAAAATCTCAAAAATCTCGAAAATGCTCGCACCCGGGCTTTGCGCTGGATGGTTTCAAACGCCGGTGCAATGTCGACAACAAAGTCGGCTTGCTGGGCCACGAGCGATCGGCGCCGACGCACCTCGACGACCGGTGCGGCTGCTTTTTGTTCTTTTCGTTTTTTGGCCACTCGTTGACGCGAGAGCCGTTGCCGCGACGCGCATTGAATCCTACTTGGAGCATGTCGACCATGCTACGCAGGTGTAGCGCACCGCAAGATGGCGGCGTCTTGAGCGTTCAGGAGCGCGTCGTTTCGGGCGGCACCGTCGGCAGTTTCAAGCTACGTAGGTCGCATGTGCAATATGGGTCTGTCATCGTGACAGGCTACCTGCAACACATGGTCTTCGTAGTCTCGAAGCTGGTCCGCGCTCATAAAGAGTGTTGGATTCTTGCGTTTCTCGTGCTTGTGCCGGCGCAGGCGCTTGGCCTTTTCCCGCGACAGCTTTTGGCGCGTCGCACACTGGATCTTGAGAATGGCGTCCATGTCCACGGGCGGCGGCTACGCATGCCATGTTGGTTGACAGACAATATTGTGCACAAACGAATACCGCATTGGACTGTGCCACGCGTGGGACGAGGGACACAGGTGCCTAATTCGATCGTGAGCCTTGGGTGAGATTGAGGGCGTGACCTTGGTGGTGCGGGGGGTGCTCGACAGTTGAGGCAGTGGTATCTACAGCATTTGCTCGCACAGGCGTCAAATTACACATCGTAAGGCTACCTCGATGGACCGGGACGTGTCAAGGGCGAGGAGCAAGTCTTCGTCGTCGTGCTGGTTGATGGCGCTGAGTCGCCGCGATGTCGCGACCACGCCCCCCGGGTTCATCACATGATCGAGACGGACCAAGATGGATTCACAGAGGGGGACCCACGCGCGTTCTGGGACATTAGCGCACAATAAGATTTAGAAACGTAGTTGAATTGGAAGAGTACCGTAGACAAAAGCGAGCACGTGGGGTCCAAAAAGGGTCATGATTTCATCTTCATGGACCACGGCCTGCGTCTCGACGGCCGACTGCGGCTCAAAGAGCTTGAGCTGCAGCACGCACGTCGGCTCGATCTGCGCCACGTAAAACGACACAAAGTAGGTTAGTGCGTGGTAGTTCCACGAGCCGCTAAAGACGACCGTGTCGGGCGTCGGGTCGGCGCCGTCCATGCGTCCATCGCCACCGTCGCATCCGTCGTCTACATAGCACAAGACAATATTTCGTTATAAAATCCAAGAGTACCTTGTAACACAAACACGTCAGCGGGTCGCGACCCCGGGACGCGCTCCAGAGTCTGGTCCCGCACCTGCGGGTTCGTGTCGTCCATCTCGAGGTACATGAGCAGGTCCGACGTGTCGGCACTGGTTTCGGCGCCGGGTTCGAGCAACTGGGACGTCGATTTGGCGCTAGGTTGGTTCTGCAAACTCACCTACACCCACTGTGTTATCAACAGTTAAAGAGGGAACACGGCGTACGGTCTCGAGCACCCAGGCGCAGAGGACGGCCGCTGGCGTAGAAATGGGCACCAAATAGGCGGGTCGGAATTTCTCGTTGGTCAAAAATGGACTCAGCGCCTTCATTTTGAACGCGGCGACTGGAGGCCCGTCGAGAAAGGTGTGGAGCGTTCGAAGCAGTTGCTTGCCGTTTGCGAGCAGTGTCCGGGCCGTGGACCAGCTCACATCTTTGGGGACGAGGTCCCCGGGCGTGAGCAGAATCATGACGGTCGCCTACGCCATTCTAAGATTGCAATACGAACTTGATGTGTGGCATACGACGATGAGTGCAACGACTTGCGGCGGGGCTTCGTCGCGGCTGAGCGCCTCCAGTTCGAGGTGCGTCACCGAGAGATTTTGCAGCGTCAAGACCACCGGGTTGGTCTTCTTGTAGGGTTTTTTGAGCCGCTTATTCGGCTTGGTCGCTTGTTGCTAGGCCATTTTAGTGTTACGAGCGCGATTATATTCTAGTACCCCTGGGCGAGGCGGTTTCTTCTGATGGGGAAATGACTCGGCCGAGACGCGCGGCTTGACCTTGGCGTACTTGGGGTTCGTGTAAGGCACCGTGACTAACCAAGCACACGATAGCACATGGTGGCATCACGTTGGAGCGACGCACCGTGGATGACAGTACTGGGCTTCTTCGCCGGCGGACCGTCGTGGACCGTGTGCATGAGGTCTTTCAAAGTCTTTGGCGGCGACATGGGCAACGACGGCAAGTAGCCCTTGCGCTTCATGAGCGCCGACGAGTCCATCACATGCACCTAGTCCGGTTTCGATATACCATTGATCGATTCGACGTTGCAACCTACCCCTAAAGACGACTCCATCGGCATGGACAGCAACTTGAGCTGCATCTCGGCGCGCTGTTGCCACTGGAGCACCTCGAGCGTACTCATGCCACTGGGCGGCGCCGTCTCGGCTGTCTCGGGGACGCTGGCGTCCGGGGGCACCTCGGGGGGCAATTCGTTCAGATGGAGGCAGCACCAGACCAAAAATGCGTCGGCCTGCGTGACAATGTCGCCTGCCGTTGCCTAAACAAACGTAAAAACTCGAGAAAAAGCTGTAAAAGTGTACTGTACCTCGTTGGGGACCGTGGAGACGAACGGAGGGGACGCCATGCTGTGCACGGGCTCGAGGTCGCGGCCGGGAATCGAAGTCGGCAGCATGAACGGGTTGCGCACCATCGACTCGGGCGCGACACCGAGGACGTCGGCGAGCCGGGGGATCTCGGCGAGAAAGTTGAGGTCGTCCAGCATACGGTGGACGTAGCTTTTCCCGCTAAAAATGTACGTTTGGGGGGATGGCAGTTGCTACCAAAATGTGGTGAATCGTGTCCTGTCTACCAACACAATAGATACCAGTTGCCACTCGTAGAGGGCTTGGACGACAGCGACCGACGCGTCACGCGTTTGCAGCAAAATCGAGAGCAGCGAGTCGGCGTTTTGGACCTTGAGCGACGTGACGTCGCCGATCGAGATGCGCTCCGCGACGCCCTTGAGACGGCTCACGAGCCCTTCGCGGATCAGAATGTTCTTCATCACGAGAATTTCGTGTTTCGGGTCGCTAATCTCAGAAATGAAAAGTCGAAATGTGCCAGACAATAGGTACATACGTGGTCGGGACACTCGAGGGCTGCTGGCACCCAAAGGCCTCTTGGAGGTGGGCAATGTTGTGCTGGATATCACTCGCATGCACGTGCTTGTGTCCGTGCTCGAGCACCTGCTTGGTTTCGTGGGCCTCTTTGATCTTATTGTTCGTGTAGCTCAGCGTGTCCTTGAAGTCCCGCGCGAGGTTGGTGAGGCCGTACTCGGCGGGAAACGACGTGTCCCAGCCAAACTCGCGCTTCTGCGTCGCGTTGAGCTTCGTTGTTCGGAGCGGTTTGGGCTTGAGGCTCTTGGCGTCGCGCAAGGACTCTTTGGTCGGCGACCCGTGCCACCCCATTTCCTCGCGCGTTAGCGCTGCGTGCGACTGAGTATAGTGAAATCAAGAGAGACATACCGTGGAAGGGGTGGTTCATCACGGGCCGCGCGGGAATCGCCTTGTGCAGGGACTCGTGGCTGCTCGCAGCCCGCGCCTTGGGCCGGTACGGGTAGTGCAGCGCCGATGCCATGCACCGAAAATTAGTGCGCAACCGTTCGCATTTCGCGCACGCCGATTGGCTGCATCGAGATCCTTGCCCGTTTCGGCTTCGTTTCGGACATGTCCTGTTTTGAAATCTGCTATCAACCAAGGGCAGACGAGTTACTGGCAGTGGCCTGCTCGTTGATTGATTCTGCTCCAGTACGAGTGCGCTCCAGACAGTGCTGGGATGGATAACAGTATACATGCTGCACTCGGACAGCTCCGCTGAATGGGACTTGTCGTTCGTGCGCACGGAAGCCAAGGTACTGATACGCTGGGAAATGAACTGAGCAAGAATCGCCACTAGCTAGCACTGGATCTTGCTCGGTGTTTTGGCCACGAACATACGCTACCATGGCATACCGAGGGACAGGAAGATAGGCAGTGAGGGCGTGGGTCACACCCTTCGGGATCCTAATTAGGCATTTTCGGAAAGGCCGCGATCATGGACCGGCTTGCACCCGAGAGCCTCCAGTGCATTGCGGCGTACGTGGCGGACGCCAATGAGCTCGTCGCGTTCTTGCGTCTGCTGCCAACCACCGCGCTCGGGCCGTCGTTTTCGGTCCTTGTGACCACTCGGCGATTGCACCGCCGATGGCCGCGCTTCTTCATGGATGCTGATGTCGGTGGCGACGACATTGTCGCACTCCAATCACTCGTCACCAGCGTGCACGTCCCGTCGCTGAAAGCTCTCTACCAGGTTACATCAAACGCAGTGCTTCGATCCCACGTGTTGATTCAACTGGTGCCGCCGATACACCCGTACAAGCTGCAGCACCCGGTCTTGCTCCACGTGCGATCGCGGCTCAGTTGTCTGCACCTCGCAATTCCGACGATGGAGATGCCGGCGCCGCGTATCAAAGCGCTGATTTCATTTCTGGCAGCGTGTCCTCGTTTGCTCACACTACATCTGGCGTGGCGCGTGCAGCTGCAGCCAGCGGTACTCCAAGCGCTCGTCGACAAAGCTGTCATTGCGCAAGGGTTGACCGAGCTCGCGTTGCAAAGTGACGTTACGTACGAGCTGCCAGACGCATTGGCAAGCGATTTGGCTTGTTGGATCCAACAGAGACCGTCGCTGACGACATTGAAGCTGGAAAGCATTGCAATGACGGACGCGGCCAGCAAAAACGTCTTCGCGACGCTGCTTGCTCTCCCGCAATTGACGACGCTGTCTCTGCAGAGCTCGGCGGCGTTGGCCGCGCAGTGCTGGCGCCCACAGCGGCTTCCATCGCAGCTGCGAACCCTCGACATTTCCGCCTGGGACGGTCGTGCCTCGATGGATGCGATCGTTGCGCTGCGGACTGTACCCCACCTTCGAGACTTTGCCCTTCGCGGTCACGCCAATGTCGATTTTTCGTTCGAGATCCCGCGCCGCCTGCACCGACTAAGCCTATGCGTCGGTCAAGTGCCGTCGAGTCGGTCGTGGTGGGAGGCGCTGCCGTCGTCGCTGCACGATCTCGAGCTGCAGCTAGGTCGGGGCGACGACGACGTAGCGCTGCTCACAGCGTGTCTTTTGCGACTGCCCAAGCTGCAGCGATTGACTTTGAACGAGTCGAACATCACGTGTGATGGTGCCATCCAGCTCGCGGCCGTGTTGCCCCACTGCCAGGTGCTTCGCGCTCTGAGCTTGCGTCAGAATCTCATCGGACACGACGGTGCAGTTGCAGTCGTTGCCGCTCTAACTGGCCACTTGGCTCTCGAGCAAGTGGACTTTGCGCACAACATTATACCGGTACCTTCCACGCACGTCCTTCAGCCCATCGGGTCCTGCTCACTACACCGGTATACTCTCAACCTGGAAGAGAATAATATGTAAATCGACAAGCTAACTCGTATCATTAACGTATCATGTGCTGATTCGAATTGGTCAGTCCCTTGTGTTGTCCCTTGATTTCGTGCACCAAGCATATTCCACTTCTAAGAAACGGCAGCACTTCAGCGACCACGAACGGCTGCAAGCAACTGCAAAGTAGCCATACATAACTCACAACAACACTGTATATGTACACAACATAATCCCTGTCCTTCAACTACGAGCCTTCCGTTCAGGCACCTACTCTTCATCGCCATCATCGTGGTGGTTGGACAGAAAGGCCTTGTAGCAGCCCGCGCCCAAGGTCGCACCGACCATCGGCGCCACCATCGGCACCCAAAAGTAGTGGTTCGCGCCCGTAAAGACCTCCGAGCCCCACCCCGCGAGGTACGTAAAGAAGCGCGGCGCAAAGTCGCGGGCCGGGTTCAACGCATACCCCGTCGGCATGCCAAAGCTCATGCCAATCGCGACGACGATCGCGCCGACCGTGAGCGGCTTCATGATGCCGTTCGTCGGCATGTTCTTGTTGTCGTCGACGCTCATGATGGTGAGGAGGAGCATGAACGTGCCGAGCATCTCGCACACGAACGCGCTGCCGTGGTGCTCGTACGACTGCGGGTAGGTGGCAAAGATGCCGCCCGTCTTGTTCCAGAGGCGGTCGCCGTCGTAGTGGTCGATGGCCGGGAGGTAGATGATAAAGACAAAGAGCGCGCCGAGGAACGCGCCAATCATCTGCGAGACCATGTAGAACGGCCACTTGCGCCACGGCATGATGCCATAGACGCAGAGTGCGAACGAGACGCTCGGGTTGAGGTGCGCGCCCGAGACGCCGCCGGCCGCGTGGATACCAAACGTGACGGCGAGGCCGCACCCGATCGAGATGTGCGTGTAGTCGCCGTTCTTGCCCTCGCCGAGGACGACCTGCGCGACGACGCCGTTGATGAACGCCATCATGACAAACGTGCCGAGGACCTCAGCGATGCACTCGCGGAGAAGCGGGTCGCGGACGCGGTACCACGGGCGCTTGGCGATCGGCTTCTTGTTGTCGAAGCTCGTGACCGGGAGGTAGTTGGTCGCGGCGGCCTGGGCATTTTCACCGCTGCTCGAGTAAGTCTCACCGCGCATGATGGAATGTGCTACTCGGTGGTCGAGGGCGAATCGAGTTGTGAACCATCGAGACGACGGGTGCTACGCATGTTGAAGTTGGCGCTCGTGCGGGCGCTTCAACGTCCGCTGGCCAATCCGAGCAAGCGCGACGCCGTCTGTTTGGAAATGGCTTGGAGGCGTAGCCCACCTGGCGGCACAGAAAAATGCGAAGGGCGGGGCGAAGCCTGCACCACGGAGCGTGTTCGGATCACGCACAGCCGACGCGCGTCGATTTAGTAACCTGCACTTCTTGCATCATACTCGTTTCGCGGCAGATGCTTGAAGAAGCCCTAATTTGCAGTCGATGGGAATGGCGGGGAGCGGCGAGCTTCGGATGAACGCCGGAAATGGCGCCCACCACGCAGGCTGTTCGTGGTGGTCGCGGTCGTCGAGCTTGTGCGCGAGATGACTACTCGACGTGTCTGGTCAACAAGTCGCAGTGCGGCTGTCGTCTTGACTCGGTCGTCGTCACTGTCTCGTGTTGACGAAGACGCGTCCGAGCGGCAAGTTCAGGAAAGGCATGGCTCAGCGTCCCACTCTTTTTCATTTCGAAACGCCAAAAGACACATGTTGCCGTTACAACGCGCTATGCCGACCACAAGTTGATTTGGATCACGAAATTCGACAAAACCAATACCGCTTGTGCTGAGAGGCGAACTCTTTCACATATTCTACATGGCTGGC
>NW_008246137.1:68908-69532 GCF_000281045.1 Saprolegnia diclina VS20
ATCAATAAGAAACAATCTTAGATTCACACGATCAACAAGATATTTTCTTATTGTGAGTCTTGTACCAAATTACAGCTAGAGAGAGTGCCGACTGGTCGTTAGTCCGGTGACATAGCTCAAATGCCAGTTGTGGTCTCAACTCAATTTTGCAACAACTTTGTCCTCTCCAACGACGACAGGCGTGTCGTGGTTCGTTCAGTGCATTTTGTCGCTTCCTTCTCACCACTATAACCCTAGTAAAAGTACAAACAAACACGCATGCATTACGTTGTGGCGTTACAACCTCATGGAAGCAAAACTCTTCGAGACGCTGGGACCTTGATCCACGACTTAGTTGCCGCACCAGACCGTGCCGTAGTACGGCGCAAGCATTTGGCAGTTGCCGGCGTCGTAACCTTGCTGGCACACACCGTGGTAGGGGTAGTAGCAGCCATCGCAGCCGTTGCACTGGTCGTTGGGCGGTGCCGTCGGGTTCATATCGTCGTTGTTGTTGTCATTGTCATTGTTGTTGTTGTTGTTGTCATTGTCATTGTTGTTGTTGTTGTTGTCATTGTTGTTGTTGTCGTCGTTGCGGCGGCCGATCTCGGGGTACGACGGGTGCTCGGCGACGTTGCACATGCCCTG
>NW_008246137.1:86455-96979 GCF_000281045.1 Saprolegnia diclina VS20
GGTAGTGCTGTGAGCATGAAACAGAACCGTCAAATCGAGGTAACATGGCGTTTGCTAACTTAATATATATCAATATATCCTACAATGGGTGGCATGCAATAATGTCCTAATCTACAAAAGGTCTCGCGCCGATTAGATGACGACCACCTTCTTCTCCTCGTACACGGACGACTTTTCAACCGGGGTCTCGTCAGCAACTTCGGCTTCAGGCTCGAGCTCGGCAGTAATCTCGGCAACGACGTCGTCGACGATGGCCTCTTCAGCGACAGCTTCTTCGACGGTCGTCTCCTCCGTGACGGCCACTTCCGTGATCGTCTCCTCAACAACGACCTCGTTCGCCTCGACCGTGACTTCAATTTCTTCGACAATCGTGACGTTCGAGGTCGGCGCAGGCGCGACGCTGACACCAACAAAGGTGTCGAGGCGTTCGGGCGCCTGATCGGCCGCGACGTTGATGATCTCTCGGAAGCGGGCCGCGCGCGCCTGGATCAATGCGTCGTTCTTGCGCTGGAAGGCGGTGAAAAGGCCGGCCTCGGGCAGCGCCGGCACCGACGTGACCGTGCTGAGCTGCTGGTGGAAGACCTTGAACTCGTTGAAGCGCTTCTTGATCGTGACGCCGCGGGCCTCAATGTGGTACACAACGATGCCCTGCTCGTTGATCGACTGGCCCGAAATGAGGTACTGGCGGGCCGAGGCTTCCGGGATGTCGGACGTCGGCGCGTCGGCAATCGCCGAGGCGGCGCTGGCGCTCTTCGGGGCCGACGATAGCGGGGCAGCCGAGCGTGGCGCGGCGGAGCGGGGGGCCGACGCCGGGGCGGTCTCAAGAGCGGTGTTGGATTGCGTGCAGCCCATGGTGGTGATGTAGAGGTCTTGGAAAGAAAAGAAGTGAGATCCGAGCAGCGATCCAAAAACAAATCGAATGAAAGAGGTCGGCCGTGTGTGTCACAGCAGCTTATTGGTAGAGAGCCCTTCGCATGTTGTGAAAATTTGAAACCGTATAGGAGACACGAAGACAGATGTCGATGGAGGAAGCGGTTACGTCAAGGCCATCCCAGCAACTTCATGCTCCAGTGCAGTCGCCGATACCCGCATTGACGCGCGGCAACAACGCCTTGGTCTCGAGCGTGCCTAGCGCCTGCTCTCCTCCGTGATCGACAATGCGCGCACGAAGTACAGTCCTGGGAGTTTGGCACTGTATGTGCCGGGCCTATACCGCGATCTGTCGACGCACCACATGGCACAGTAACGGACGTGATGCATGGACCGAGTGGCTCTGAGCGCAAACTGCAAGAACTCGCCAGGCCTTTCTCACTGCGCAATGCAACGTAGAACGACACGCCTCCTACGCCCCAAAATTTCCTAAAAAAGCAACAAGATCCGAGTTGTCGCTCCAACCAGAGGCCGCAGCAGACCCCGCGACGTCGCCATCTCACCGCCGACTTGTGAAGGCGTCGCCGGAAGCGAGGTGTCGTGACGCCGTAGCCACTACAACGTTTATCGGTGTACGCTTCAAAGCCGCATCGAATGATGGCGAGGCTGCCAAACGAGCCGAAACTAACGCGTCGTTCTCTGGTGAAGTGTGTAGTTCTGGTGACGCCTACGTGACTGCCTCGCGATATAGTGTCTAGTGTAGGAGGTTTAGAAGCCCTTCTCGAGATAGTACCGGGACCAGACGTTGCCGTCGCATGCATGGGCCATTGACACTTATACTACATCACTCGTAGCAATATGCATACCAAAACTTATTCCCAAACCCGAGGCTCCGATACGAACTGTCCCAACATACTCGTGCCGGTGTGGTGACGTCATTCTTTATAGCATAAATAGTGTAGTTTTGGAGGTCAAGAAGCACAATGTGGGTGTCACAGCGGCTCGACCGCCGTGTGCAGGCGAGCGTTGAGCACGGTCATCGCGCCCGGCGTCGCGCGCCACGCCGCCCGAAGCGGTCCGCGCTGGAGCAGCTCGACGGTTGTTGGCAGGAACATGTCCATACCCAAGTCGAAGAGCCCGTCCATGCCGCTGAGGTCGAGGCCGCGGCCGGCAATTTCGTCGAGGTCCAACCACGGCGCGTCGTCGCGCAGCGAGAGCTCTTCCATGGTTGCCCACACGGCGTAGTGGAGCTGCATGATGGCTTTGCGCAGTCCGTGCGGTCGTTTTGTCAACCGACAGAGGCAGCGCAAGGGCGACGACGGTAGCAAGTAGCTGTGGATCTCACGGAGCATGTCTGTGTGCGGACCCAGTACGTACGACGTGGCCGCGTCGTCCAAGGTTGTGCCCATGAGGAAGAGGAGCCAGTGAAAGTAAAATACGAGCCGCGCGCGCGCGCGCAAGAGGAGCAGCACCAGCGTCAATAGCTCCTGCGTGTCGAGGATCGATCGCCGCTTTGGACAGCGCCACGCTGTGATGTCGAGCATTGGCCGCGCGGCCGCTTCGTCGAGAAACTCGATCGTTGAGAAGAAGCAGCGGTACGCGCCGGCCGAGTCATCTTGTGCGAGGAGGAACCACGGCAAGGCCTTCTCGAGGTGGACAAAGGCGCCTTGCAGCACCGGGTACAGCGGCAGCGAGACGGCGGCAACGAGCGCCGCCTCGCACGCCGACCATGCGCCCACGGCGCAGAGCGCGCGAATGTACTTTTGCGTCGCCTCGAGTACGTGGCGTGTACGTGGCGTGTACCGGCGACCGTCATGGCCTCGGGGCGGCCCCACAGCGCGAGACGGAGCCGCTGGACGTCGGCGTCGGCGGCGATGACGGCCGCGCAATCGGCGCGGTGGTCGCCCGCGTCGTTGGCTTCGTGCATAGCGCTGCAGTAGCGCGCTAGCTTGCAGCGTGGGCAGCGGCGAAGCGGCGCGCCGGTCGGCTGGCACGTCCGCGAGCAGACCCGGCAGGTCCCACCCATCGCTGACGACGGTGTTAAATAGTGTTGTATTCGATCGTCACGCATGTCATTTGAAATAGTGTTGTCCAAAACGTACTCACTTTGCCGTTGCCGGCGGACGAATGCATGACTCATGTGCATAACCCACTGTGCATAACCAGGTGCATAACCATGGTTCATGTAGTTATATGTTTATACCATTTGACATAACGATCCTAGTCATTCAATACAGAGTCTTTGCATAACGATTCACTGTGTAGAACATCTTTTGTGCAACAACATTTACACTCGAACGTGTACGACGCGATCTCTATCTCCTTAGCACGCAGGCTTGGGCGTCGGGGCGACCGTCGGGACAACCGTCGGCGTCGGGGCCAGCGTCGGCTTGGGCGTCACGGGAGCGTCCGTGGGGACCGGAGTGGGGGCCGGGGTCGGCTTGGGCGTCACGGGGGCGTCCGTGGGGGCAGGGGTGGGAGCCGGCGTCGGCTTCTTGCCGAGGAACTCGGCGTTCTCGGCGGCAAAGACCGAGAGGCCATCGTAGACCTCCTTGCCGCTCTTGAAGATAGACGACGCGGGCGCGACAAAGTCGGTCCCGTCCATCTCAATCGTAAGCGACGGCTTGCCGGCAAACTCGCGGACCGCGTAGTCCTGGAAGCAGCCGTACGAGAGGTACATCTGGTACGAGAGCGTCGCCTGGTAGTTCTTGCTCATGGCCTTGGCGATCTTGGTGTTCATCGTCTTGTACTTTTCATCGAGGCCGCCGCCCACCGGCTGCTTGGTGTCCCCGAACGGCGCCATGACCTCGGCCGCGTACGTGTGGAGATCAATGTAGCCGTCGATCGACGCGCGGTTCTTGAGGAGGTAGTCGCGGATGCCGATCGACTCCTTCTCGCTAAAGTAGTACGGGCCCGGGTAGATCTGCGAGCTCGGCGGCGGCGGGCTCGGGTTGGGAATCGGCGTGTACCAGTTGCGGTTGAGGTCGACCTCGTTCGCGCTCTTGCGCTGGTAGCGAGCACCGTTCCACGTCATGCGGTAGCCGTCGACGTTGACGAGCGGCACGATGATAAGGTCGTGCGTGTCGGCCGGCGTCGGCTTCTTGGCCGCAATGTTGTCGAGGATCGTCGAGATTGTGTGGACGGCCGACGAGGTGGCGACCCACTCGCGGGCGTGGAGGAGCGCCTGGAGGTACAACGACGACGGGCGCGCGCCGGTCGAGATCTTGTAGGCCCAGATCGGCAACCCTACCCCTTTGTATAAGACAAAGACTTGTGAGTGACGGAGTCGTACCCGTGTACGTGGTCGAGATCTGAAACTTGGTGACGACACCGGCGTTCTGCTTGACGAGCACGTCAAGGTACTCGTCGACCTGGGCGTCGGTGCGGAAGCAGTTGTGGTACGAGCTCGCGCCGTACGACCCGGGGGCAAGCGACGGGAGGTAGTTGCTGTTGGTCGTGTGGCACTTGCGGTTCACGTCGGCGTCGTCGAGGATCGCTTGGAGCTGCTCAGTCGTGCGCACTTGGTTGTCGCCAATGAGCTCGTTGAGCTCGTTGAGCGAGACGGGTGACGCAGCGACGGTCGCAAACGCAGCTGCGAGAAGGGAGAGGCACGTGAGCTTCATGGTGCGTTTCTGAAAATGAATCGAAAGCGCGTCGACATTGTGAACAGCTCCAGGTCGTCGATCGGCGGGAAGCGCGTTATCAGACGTCAGACCATCAGATATCTGGTCCCACGACGCCGGCGTCGAAAGGCTCGTGGATCGTCGCCAAGTGGTCGGAGTGCTACGGTGCGGATCGTTCGCACAGCCGTGCGCGACGCTGCGGTCGAGCGACGACGGCGTTCGCTCCCGAAATATCAGCGACTGACACATACTAGTAGGAAATAGACGGAAAGAATACAGTTTATTCCCTGGCCAATACCTCAAGGAAGCTATCGTGGGATCCGGCATTATGCTATCGAATGTGGAGATAGACATGCAACCATCTTCTATTAGGTAGTCCCCGGCGTTGTAGCTTGGTGCACAGAGGTGGACACGACCTGAGTTAGCGGGTACCTGATTTCGAGGCAACATCGGAAGCGCTTATGGATCACCCATTTGCTGACACGACGACCCTGTGATGGCCATCTCGCTGCCCAGCCCCAAGCCGCGTAGTATACACATATATTCTGGAGCTTGATAGCATAACTCAGGTCGCTAGAACTAAGCTTACTTGGTCCTTGTCGCTGGATCAGAAAAGTACTTTGTTGCTCCACGAGGAGACCAACGAAAGGCGAATTATTTGAATGGCTACCGAAGAAAGCACAGAAAACACAGTGGCACGTGTCGTCGACCGTCGTGAGTGGCTATCTCGTAGTGTAGGGAGCAGCTCTGGAAACGCCGACCGTGTAGTCACCAACGAGAGCGTATTACTGCAATAGTAAGAGGTCGTCCCATGCTAGGGACCGAGCGGAGGATAGAAATATCGCTCGAGGCGTCAGCGATCACGACATGACCGAGCAAGAAGCCAACTCAGATCCTATCTGAGTTGTGGACAAGACAAAGTATCTGAGAATATCAGACTTGGCCCGAGCCCGTCCCAACCCAGAAACGGACACTCTTGATATCAGATTCAAACGTTATTAGCACTTGGGATGCATTTGCTCGTGAAGAAACATAACCAACTAGCTCGGTCGCTATTTGGCATTGGGACCGTCAACGCCGTGGAGGTTGCTCTTCACTATTAGCAAGAGCCTCGACGAGCACAAGCTCTAACTCGCATATTGATGAGGGTCTTTCTGCCCTTGGAGCTGTATCTCAGAGAGGAGCTTCTTCAAACGAGGTGGGTTTGCCCAACAGCGGTGCACGATAAGCCGACCGAGAGCAAAACGACATGCAGAGTGCGACTCTATTTCCGAATATTACTTTACAATCGCAACACTTTTCGCCGAAAGCGAGCGCCTGACGTCGACTGCAACCAGAGCATCGCCACTGTGATAGCGCTAAGCGCTAGTACTTGGAGCGGCCACGCCAGCGACCCCGTATAGCCAAAGACGCTGGTGGTGACAAGGACCAAGGCGGCGATCGACGGGCCAACGCGGTGCATGAGCTCGAGGACGGCGGCGACCGGCACCAAGTACACGAGCACGAGACTCGATACGAGCGCGAGTACATCGAGGGCGACTGTGAAGGGCAATAGCGGCGAGAGCGCCGCGTGCAGCGAGTTGAAGGTCGAGAAGACCAAGACAGCGCGGAGACCCAGTTGCGGGTGGTCGCTGAGGAGTGCACCGAGGAGTGGCGCCAGCCGCGCCTCTGCTTGGGTCACACCCAGTGCATGCAGCGTCCCGAGCGCGAGGACGCTTGCGTGAAGAGCGACAAAGTACTTGACGACGACGCGGGGCTGGCCAACGCCGAGAACGACACCGGCGAGCAGCAAACACGCGTGGTAGAGGTCGCGCAATGGGCCAGCATCGGGCGCGATGACCGAGGTCGCGTTGACGTGGTAGGCATGGAGGTCCACGCACGCGGTGCGAAGCGAGGTCCAGTCCATCGGCTCAGAGCTCTGGCGACTGGCGGCGACGGGCCGGGTTGTGTCGGACAGGCGCCGTGGTCGCGTCCGATTGGCTGTTGACGCGTTGACATGCCAATCAACAACCGTATCCGGATACGCTTGACATTTGACCGCGGTTGCTGTATTAATAATAACAAGCGGAATCCAACCCGTGCGTCCTCGCCAACTGCATTTGTACGAGTGCAGATGGAAACCCCGTCAGGCGTGACGAGCTTGACTGAGAGGAGTTATAGGAACTAGACACTGTGGAAAAGGAACGTATGTATGCAAGGAAATAGCCTGGTACTAGTATTTCTAGTCTGCCTTGGGTCGCTCGTCGGCTACGTCTGTCGTATCTGCCCTCTCTGTCTCATTTGTCTGGTCCGCCTTGGTCGAGACCTGCGCCGTACTGCTGCATGCCGTCGTTGCGTGACGCTTGCGATCTTCCCACTCCAGCAGCATATGCGAGAGAAACACCGCGCCCAAGCAAAAGCCAGCGATGCACTGAACCGCCCACGAGAAGAGCCCGACGCACGCGTCAAGGCTCATCACGATGAGAGCAGTCGCGAGAGGGATGGCCACAGCGTTATCGATGCGCTTGTCATTTCGGTCGAGATGGACCTCGCTCCAGACAGTCACGCCGGCACCGACCACGAGAGCAATACCGTCGAGGAGCAGAGTTGGCGGCAAAGCAACGGCGGGCCAAGACGACGTGACTACGCAGAGCGCCGCAGACGAGAACATCGTCCAGTACAGCACAATGATGCCATAGCGGACGTGCGACGCCACCAAGGCGGCGAGCGCGAGGCCAAATGGCACTTCGTACCGTGTTGGCAGGCCCAGCGAATGGGCGAGCGCGAGCCCCATCGCACTCACCGGAAAAGCGACACAGGTCCTGCCGATTGAGGGTCGGTAGAATCCGATACCGAGACCGACAAGAACGAGGCTGGCGCACATTGCGGAGCTGTAGTACGACGTGTCCGACGCGCAGAGATCGACCAAGGCGTCGACGAGTGCCCGTCGACGAGTGCGTCCGTGTCTTGTTGGTGTAGTCGTCGTAGCGAGCGGCAAACGCGCTGCGAACATGGATATAGTCCATCGTTGAATCGATTCAACTAAGAAATAAGAAAATATGAAGTGCGAAATAGAATGTCGATTGGCAGTCCACCACGTGTGGCACCGCATGTCGTGTAAAACGCACGTGTAAAATGTGCTGGATATAGACACATTTGTATGGCCAGGCTTTCACACGGCAAACGTTGTTGAATACACATACGTGGGAAAGACACGCTCCTGAGTTGTCTATGTGGTTGATTGGGTTGTGGGTATTCATGTTTTTCACAACCCTGCAATAATCACATTCCAGCGCCAACGTCGATTCAGTGTTGCGCTCCGTACAGTCGCTACCGAACGGTGAAGGTACGTCAACCGGCCGGCTTTCTGGCCGCCACACGGCGACACAAGGTGACACAAATACTGTTTTTCGTGGAAACTCTAGTCGTTTAGTACATTCGTTGTTGTCATCCCAACTTTTATCATCTTGCTAGTCGTGCTTCTTCGCACGTTGGGCGCGATCGTCTTGGTACGGACGCACGAGCAGCGGGACAGCGATACTGCACACAACCGCCAACAGCACAGGTTTCGAGAGAGGTCCAACGTACGCGAGGACGCTCAACAGGATGAGACCAACGGCGACCAGCGCCGGCGCGTATCGTTCCATCGCCTTTAGTCCGGCACCCACACTGTTTCTTCCATAGAAGACAAAGCCAGCACCGTAGAGGAGAGCGGCAGCGTCCCGGTGCGGCGACGACATCGACGATGGCAAGAAGTGGAGCATGACCGAGGCGTTCTGAAGCCAAAAGACGATAAAATAGCCAAAGCGGGCGTGGAGCGCGACAGTTGCGGCCAGCAACTGAGTGAGTGGCACCCGAAAGTCCGCCGGGACGCCCAGCGTATCGGCGAGCGCCAGCCCCATCGCGCTCACAACCCACGCGACAACGATCTTCTCGAGGTGGCGAGGCCGGTAAACACCGAGGAAGAGGCCAAAGAGCGCCAGATTGCTGCAGACAGTATGGCGCAGCCACGGGGCGTCAAGGTCGTTGATGGCGTCGATGAGCGGGGGCTTGTTGGCGTGGTCGTTGAAGTGAGCGACCCAGCTACTGCGAAAGGCGACCCAGTCCATCATGTCTTGTGGTGTCGATACGATTTGAGCTTTTGACTATCGCAGCTCCAGACCCCACTGCCGATCGGTTGTAAGCTGTCTCGATTCTGATTGGTTCATCAAATCATGTGTGAAACGCAAGTGCAAAGTAGGTGTGAAATCTCGTCCATACAAAAAACGCATAAACAGACAGGGTTGTAAGCTTCGTTCACCAATCCCACGCAAAAAACACGTCGTGTGAAAAAGTGCAACATCGACATTTTCAAATTGGCAAGGACAGCATGGACAACTGGGCAGCCTTTGACGCCGCGTGGGTCGAGCACGCGCGGTTCTACCTCGCGAACCTCAACGCGCTCCATGGGTATCTTCCGAACGTCGCCTCGCCCGACGACGCCGTGACGTGCTACGGGACGGGCGCGTTGCTGCTGCTCGTCGCCATTCTTGTCGGCGTCTACCGGCCGCGCCTCTTTCACTACATGCTCGCCTTTCCATCTACACTGCTCTGTCTCTCGTTTGCCCACGCGTTTGGGATGCCAGCGCAGTACGAAGTGCTCTTAGCGCCGCTTCTTGGCGCGTTCTTGGCGGAGCATCCCCGCGTTTGCTACTACGGTCTCCTGCTGCACTCGGACATGATGACGACGTTCTATTTCGTACCAGAGTGGTCGGCGCTCGTCAAGATCGCGGCCACCTTGGTCAAATCGCTGGCGTTTGCGGGTCTTCAATATGCGATCGGCGCGCCGCAACTCCTCGAGATGGTGGCGCCGTCGGTAATTGCCGCGTGGCTAGCCATGACGAGTGTGCACTATGGCTGCGTCGGCCTCGTGCCAACACCTCTCGCACAAGCTATTGGTTGTGGCGTCTTTGGTCTCGTACTGCGCCGTCAGCACCAAGAGGGACATCTCAAACTTTCTTAAGGAGCTTGGGAGTTTCAACAAACGTGCACTTTATCACGTCCACTACTTGTCGATCCAGGAGGAAAGAAGAAGAATGTGCTCGAAGCGTGCAATGCCTTATACCAAAACGATGCAAATCTTGTAACTAGATATACCTGTACGACGTCTAGTGGTGCAGTGTGTCGACGGATTGCGCGGCAAAGTCGCGGAACTGACGCACGAGCGGTCCGGCACCCGCGACAACGATGAAAGCCCGCACTAGCTTGGGCTCGAAGCAAGCAGCGATGCTCGCTAGGATGAGACCGGCCCCGATGAGCGCCGACGCCGACTCTTGCAGGTACAAAAAGATAGACTCGTGGAGAAAGGCCGTCATCGACACAAGGCCGGCGCCACACACGAGTGCAGTCGCGTCCTGGCGCGTCGTCGACCAAGACGAGGGCATGAAACTCGATATGATACGTGCGTACACAAAGTAAAACAAGAGGTAGAGCCCACTGCGTATGTGGGTTGCAATGTACGCAGCCAGGAGAGAACTCAAAAGCGCATCGTACTGCGCCGGTACGCCGAGTGCGCCTGCGAGCGCGAGCCCCATCGGGGTCACAAAGACAGCAAGTAGGATCGTCCCCAGGTGTGCAGGGCAGAAGATGCCGATAAGAAGACCGAGTGGGACCTGACTGCCGGTGACTGCAAACCATTGCCACGAGGCGACGTCCGAGGCATAAAGATCTCGCAAGGCGTTGGCGAGCTTGGCCAGGCTCGTGTTGAAGCGGAAGAAGTGGGCCAAATACGAGCTGCGGAAGGCGACCCAGCCCATGCTTGTGAATCGGAGCCGATGCGATTGTGAACATAGTTCTGCGCAGACCCGCTCTGCAGACCGGTTGTCACAAGCTTGTTCAATGTGTGAAATGCAAGTGAAAAGAATGTGTGGATTGCCTTTTTATTCACACATCGCATTTCTTCCACACCCAACTGCCAACAGCGTAAAATAGGTGTAAAAAGTGGGAAATTTCCTCGGAAGGTCAAATTTCACCAGAGCCACCAGCATGCATCTGAGATGCGTGTTGGCCACGA
>NW_008246137.1:136817-137646 GCF_000281045.1 Saprolegnia diclina VS20
CGAGCGGGGCGTGCGAGAGCGGGTGCACGCCGTCCGCCAGCACTAAATTATGATAGAACGAGCACCAATTGGTGTTCACCGAGGTTTCCCGCCGAAAAGGCCAGCCAATGCACCTGGAACATCGTCGTCGGTCGTTGGCGCGCATTTGAGGACGCTCGCAAACACAGACTGCAATTGTGGGTGCATGATGCTGCCCCGCTTTAAACATGGCATAATGTAGTTGTTTGTGGCACATGCCACGAACAAAACGTGGACCCCGGTATTTCGTGATGTACGCCGCCAACGAGCACGCCACGTAGCTTTTCGTGCTCCCCAAAGTGAGCTCTACCTCTGTGCAAAGCGTCGTCGATTCCATTTTCTACTCGATTCGGGCGCTCGCGCTGCCTCGGCGCGCCGCCGTGTGCAGCCACCTTGGACTGGATTGGTTTAAAATACAGATAAAAGGACCAATGCGATTAATTTACGTTTGCTATTTTATTGTATATCGTTTATTATGTGTATCGAGCTATAAAAAAGTCTTCGGTTGCCCAACGCCAATACATATAAATGTATGTGGCCCCCTGGCTCTATAAAAACGCAACGTTACGCCGCCCCGATCAAGTCGACCCGCGTCGCGGAGCCAGGAAATGGCGTGCATATAGTCTCTGGGTTGCACATCATTGACACACAAACAGATCCGCCAGGCACGCAATGCGGTTGGTCAAAATTGAGCACCAGCGTGGCGTGCGTCACACTGGTCCTGCTCGCCACCACAAGAAGGAAGCCCATGCGCGTACTGGTCGACACTGGCAGCGCACCGTGGCTACTCGCCGCCGCCGCCGCCGCGACG
>NW_008246137.1:139517-141595 GCF_000281045.1 Saprolegnia diclina VS20
CGATGGGCTCCAAGAGCGGGGACGGCAAGAGCGGCGTCGACGCATTGCGCGTCACGACCAAGCGCACGTCGGTGGGTGAGTGGTAATACAAAATGCCGGTCGCGTCAAACGGCAAGAGACTTTGCATGGCGAGCGGGGCGTGCGAGAGCGGGTGCACGCCGTCCGCCAGCACCAAATTATGGTAGAACGAGCACCAATTCGTGATCACCGAGATTTTCCCGCCAAAAAGGCCAGCCAATGCACCTGGAATATCGTCGTCGGTCGTTGGCGCGTTTTTGCGCTGAGGGGCATGCTTGTCGATGTTGGACGCGCGAATACAAGCGGGTGACGCGTACTCACTGGCCGTGTACGTGAAGGCGATGATGTAGTTGCCAGCATCTCTCGACGAGAGACCGAGTCGATCGCGGAGGTTGATCGACATGAGCCCGAGCGACGTATGCGTCATGCTGAAGAAAGCACTGGTGAGAATGTCGTTGGTCGAGAGAAAGGGCGCGGTTGGCGTCGGTGAGTACGCCTTCTTGACGGCCGCGATCGCGTCCAGGTTGACACGGTACTGTGTGACGTGCGGTGGCGTCTTGAGGAGCTTGCGGTAGCTGTACAGCAGCGCATTGATGAGGACGCGGAGGCCCATGAACGCCGACCGCGTCGTGTACGGTGCCCAGTGGCGAAAGACCGGCGTCCCGTTGTAAAACGCACGGGTCGGCGTCAGCGCACACACCTTTTCATTGACATCCAGCATCTGGTAGAGCGTGTAAAACGTGTCGCCGTCCCCGATCGAGTGGCAAAGCGCGACGGCGACACCAATGGTGCCATTCGCAAAGTGCACCGCGACAACTTGGAAGAGGCGCGCACGCGGATCGTCGAGGCAGACGCGACCAATCATCGTCGGCGCAATGTTTGTCGTGAGCCAATGCGTGACGTCGTCACTCGGTGCGTCGGCCGGCAACGAGCACGTCACCTCGGAGAACGCTGCCGCGGCGTTGTTCGGCGACGCGGCGTACTGGAGCTCGACCATCGTGTCGACTGCGGAGACCATGCGCCCGACGAGCCACGGGTTGGCCGCGACAATGGCCGCCGTGCGCGCGGCGAGGGCCGGAACGTCGAGATGCGGATAGACGGTGATTGTTCGCGTCGGCGGCAGCGCCATGACGTGGAACGAGTTGGCTTCGTGCTGCATGATCGTGACGCAGGCGTCGCCAAAGCGCGCAGTTGGCGCCCGCGGGCGCAGCGAGTAGCCGAGCGCGAGGGCGACCGCAGCGACGGCGCCGAGCACCTGGATCGTCTCGGTACTGTCCATTGACGAGTGGCTGGAGTTGTGAACGTGCTCATTCGGCAAGGACTCACATCGTGTCTTTCCGTTGCTATGCACTTTATTGGATACGCTGCAATGAAAAGCAAACTCACGGAACGTTCTGGCACCCGTCTTGGTCAATTTGCCATGTTGAGTATAAAAATACAGTTGATATTGTTCTGTTTGTATGTAGTATTTTAGTATATTGAAATGGCCGCGAGAGTCCGGTTACATATTCCGGAAAACCTGAGAATTCGTGTAAAACGTACCTGACCGCCTGTCTGCATGGTGTCGCCGCCAGCTTGAGAGCAAGAGCTGTGGTGCAACCAACGAACCAAGGCCTTGAAGCACGGTAGACTCGAATCTTGAATGGCAAGAGCATCGGCAACGGTGATTCTTCCAGCTATTGCTTCCCCGCTATGAACAACGGCGTTGGTACAGTATCTCTCGAGCAGAGGGCGAGCGTCGCAGTGCACGAGCCTTTCACTTGTCGTCGCACAAACACAGCCTTGGGCGGTAGTACGATGTGGATGTGGTTAGGTGAAGATTGGTCTTGCAAAGTCCGGCTTGGAATGGTCACACCAACCCAGCACACTTCTGGTCCAAGCGTGGGCCACTGCCACGACACACCTTGTGAAAACAACATCTTAACCCTTTAACGCCCAAATTTTTAAGACTACGGATGGCTCTAGCTTGAAGAGCGTCGTAGGCTTCAACTGGTACATTGGCGAGCGGTTGAATGACATCCCAGAGACAGAGTCCAAGCAGTGGAGGAGATGGCCGTAAC
>NW_008246137.1:142105-145087 GCF_000281045.1 Saprolegnia diclina VS20
TCTACTTGCGGAGAAAGACCTTGTAGAGAATCGCAAGGAGCGCGACGCCGCTCGGCACAAAGATGCCGAGGAGGTAGTTCTTGGAGTTTTCGGGCGGGCAACCCGTACCACCGGCAAGGCGCGCACAGCTCGTCTCGTCGTACATGGACATGAGCGTCCCCGTGATCGAGCAGCACAGAATCACAAAAAGCGCGTAGAAAATGATGCCGGCAATGAGGGGCTGGCGGCCGCCGTTCTTCTTGAGCTCGGCGACAGCCGCCTTCTGCGGCGGAAGCAACACGACCCAGCAGCAACCAATGACCGCGAAGGAGTACGAGATAATGTACGAGTACGCGACTTGGTTGCGCGTCTCGTCCGAGTCGGCCTTGATGAGCTTCTTGTTGTAGTCGAGCGAGCCGTCAATGATGTTGGTAATCATCGTGCCAAAGGTGCCCGGGAGGTTCGACACCGTGGTCAAAAGCCCGTACATGACGCCTTCGTTGCCGACTTCGGCGAGCTCGACAATGACGTACGTACCAATGACAAAGTTGATACCGGACGGGATGTTCTCCATGATCGGGACACCAAGGTAGAACCACTGGTTGCGCACCACATCGTAGACGGTGCAAAACTGGCAGACCGAGTCGATCGCGTTCGCGCACAAGATCGTAATGACGAGCACGTAGCGCCAGTTCCAGTGCGTACCATACGTGCCCGTGAGAATCAAGACCACCGCAAACACGGCTTGACCGACGACGCCCATGATTTGGTTGTTGAGGTTCTCGACGCCGGCCCAGTTGAGCGACACGTAGTACGTCGCCGTCGACGTGATGTTGCCCGTGAAAAGCGAAAAGAGAAAGTTGAAGCAGAGCACTTGCCACACGGCGCGGTGCTGGACAAGCTCCCAAAAGTTGGAAAAGTAAATGCCCACGGGAACGCGCTCACGCTTGGCGTCCTTGACAAAGAACCAAACCACCGGCACGTTGATGATCGACGGGACGGCCAAGATCCAGAAGTACCCGTTGATACCAATGTCCCAGTCAAAATCACCAGAAAACTCCTTCGAGTTGAGGCAGAGACCGCAAATGAGATAGATGATGGCCATAAAGACGGACCGCGTCGCGTAAATCATTGACTGCAAGCGGCCGCGGATCGCGATCGGCTCGCGCTGCGCGTACGAGAGCATCAAACCGTCCTGCGCGACGTCGGCCATGACGTAGCAAAAGCCCACAATCGTACAGAGAAGCGCAAGCTGCGAGCCATCCGAGCTCGAGCCCGGGTCGCCCGCCGGCTTGCACGCAATGTAGACGAGAATCGCAGCACACAGCGTCCAGCCGATAAACATGTACGGCTTGCGCGAGTAGCCAAAGATCGGGAAGCAGTCGTTGAACATGCCAAAGAAGACCTTGATGGTCCAACCGAGCGTCATGAGCGCGGACGCGGAGCTCAAGACGTTGGTTTCGAGCTGGAAGTAGGACGCGAGGATGGGAAACTTCATGGCGGGGACACCGCCGTAGACGATGCCGATCATCGCGTACTGGTAGAGAATAGCGAGGATCTCGGGCGACGTGTACACCGGGGCATCGCCTTCACGGAGCGCACCACCCTCCATCTCACCGGGCGTCTTCATGTCGTCGTAGTCGGCAGCGTTCTTCGTGTCCTTGTCGATCGAGTGAACGTACGAGACGCGCTCCATGAGCGCATTGCTGGTGCGGTCCATGCTGGAGGTAGCAAATTGCAGAATGAAGACTTGTTCGTCTTCTCACGCGGGGCTGATACAGGCCGCAGGCGTCTGCGTGCACCGTCCGTGGTACCCGGTACCGACGCCGTCCATTTTGGTAATCAGATTGAGTTGGGCCTACCACATGGAAGGGCCTTTTTTCTGGCTCACGTGTTTGGAGTTCGCGCATTTGAAACGCGGCGGGTGGCGCGGAAATATATATGAGGACTATAGTATGCGATATGGGTCGCACTTGAGGCGCGCGAACGTTTTCACACATATAAAAAGGACCCAGAGTAGCCTATCTATTTACCTTCAACGATGGCGTGCCGTCCACGGGTGCTTCAAGAATGTGGCGTTGAAAACGAATCGCTGACGTCGACGAGGACGCTATAAGTCCTAGTAAGCTGCATCGTTATCGCCCGTACTAGTATAGTAGCGCTATGTGGTGAAAGTGTCCACATCATGCGTGGACAAAGACTCGCATTGACCAAAGGTGCTCGTGAGGAAAAGGCGCGCAACCTCGGACCTCGGAAACACTTGGAAGCACGACGTCACCAAGTTGCGTTCTTTGGAGAAGGATGTGGCAAGATTTCCTGGAACACCCAATTTCACCAACTCGTTTTCTCACGCTCGGGGTCCAGCGTCTGTGCATCGATTGGCCAGCCACCCAGGCGCTCATTACACCAGGTGTGGGTGCGAGAAAAATGTGTTTTTTCATCGCTGGTGTTTTTTGCCATTTCACACCGCACTTAATCGAGCATCATTTCGGGCCTGCGCTCTTGCGCTCGCTGCTCTTGCGCTGGCCTACAGTCAAACCGTCACTGGAGTTTTGTGTTTTCTCACTACTCTCGTAGACCTATGGACGTTTCAGGTATAGGCGAAAGCCGAAAAATGAACAACGAGCGGCTACGCTCTGATGCGTGGGCGCCAACAAACGTAAACCGGTGGTTTTGGGACCCACATGCCAATACATGTTCAACACTACAGTGTATGACTGCGTGTGTAGTCGTATTTGTACTACACTATGTACTACCTACCGTACTAAGCTTACGACACTTGTAGTGTCGAGTTGGGCCCAAGGCGTGAGATGGTTGAATCGAGTCTTCAAGAGTCAAATTGATTGTTACGATACACACTACACCATTGAGGCAGATTGCCCGCCTCGTCTTCTACGCATGACGATCTTCTACTTGCGGAGAAAGACCTTGTAGAGAATCGCAAGGAGCGCGACGCCGCTCGGCACAAAGATGCCGAGGAGGTAGTTCTTGGAGTTTTCGGGC
>NW_008246137.1:146714-150232 GCF_000281045.1 Saprolegnia diclina VS20
AAGCGATCTTTGTAATCTGTTATCAGACGGGTGGCAGCGTCGCAGCATCGGACTGGAGTGTTCTAGGGAACGTCAGGTGGGATTTGGAGGTGAAAAGTGCGCGCATGTGGAATTCCGCTGGGGCGTCGAAAAGTCAAGCTTCGTGTTTGTATCGAATAAAATGGATGCACTTGAAACGCGCGCACCTGCAAACGTAATATATGGACAGGACCCATGAGTCGTGGAGCTGCCAACGCATCTGAGTCGTGCCGCTCAACGGCTCCCATCTCGAGGTACCATTCAAGGTAAAATAGGGTTTTCTCAGAGATCCTCGTGACGTCGACGCTTCTCGATGCTAGTAAGAGAACAGTACAAGTCCCTCGCACGTTCTTGCTCTCCATGACACACCCAACAACCACCACCTCGTGATCGCTGTCAAATGGATCGCAGCAGTACGATACCACGTGTGGCAGTCGATTGCGACGTCGAGACAATTTCACCTTCTGAGTACATGGCCCTGTCTCTAGTATACTCCTTCTCACGCCTCTCCTCGTTTCGCAGTCGAACGACAAACTGGATGACGCAAACGCAACCTAACGTCGACACTGTCCTTTTTATGAGCCAGCATGTCTTTTCGTTGCTGTAGTAGAATGCCCACCGCACACTGGCTACGACGTACAAAAAATAAAAGGTTTCTCGTACTAACGTTTAGTACCAAGGGTATATAAGAGACTTGCTAGTACCGGACATTGAGGATTGCGTGTCTATTCCGTGGCGCGGCGGCGAAGATCCTTGTTTCGCGCTGCACTACTAGCGTAATCGGGCGCTGAAGAAAGCTTCCTCTAAGGTACAAAGATGGTGCCCACGCCACATCTGTGACGTCGCTCGGTCGCGCAAATGACCGCCCGGGCGCCGTGCCATGCGTTTAGCCATGGACCTCCACTCATAAAACGCGTTTTTACTTCGAAACGCACCTTTGGACCAACGCGGCGTTGGTGTACAAAAAGACGTTAATTAAGTATATAGTGCAGGGCGAGGCGGTTCACGGGCACTGGAACTGGCGACGCCTTGACGGCCACCGGTCGACGGCTGCTAGCGATTTTTCGCTGGTAGAGCGCTCGTCGCTTGGCCTGGATGCTCTCGCGCTTCTGGAGGTACCGGGTCTTGAGCTTTGCAAGCACTACCGCCTTGTGCCGGATGTAGTACTTGCGGGCGCGCTGCCGATTCTTCTCGAGTTGGGCGGGCGAGAGCGGACTCCGCGTGCGGGTCTTGAGCAAGCAAGCCGTCGTCGGCCTCATGCACTCCATGCCAATCCTCAAATGTGCACATTGCGTTCCGCGCGCGGTCTCCGGCTGGCGGACGGTTGACGCCATGTCGCAAGGCGCGGGACCTAAGCGAATCAAGCCCGGTTTTATATGCCGCTCGTATCCCACTCTAATACGAATGGGCGGTACGAACGGTACGCGGTGCGTCAGCAGATTGAGGGAGGGTCGACCACCGGACGACGGAAGCGGCCATTGGGCCAATCACGATTACGCTCGAGCGAGCTTGCGAGTTCAAGTCCCTCGACACCACAATTACGAAACGGTGTCAACATGGAAGCGAAAACATGCAATACAAGAAGACATCATCCATGGTAATTCTTCGCAATTCGAAAGAAAATGTCCAAGTTTGACGAATACACAACTTGACTTGTCCGCGCCCGAGTCCGATTCTGCAGCCAATACACCGATTTTGCGATTCCATCCAAGTTTCTTTCATGTACCGTACCACAAGATTCTAGCTTGGAATTTCGTGATCGAGAGCAATTACAGCCTCATATTGCTGCTGGGCTGCTTGCAAGCCGGCAAAACAACAACGAATTTGGGGATATACACGACACTTTCGTTAGACTCGACTAGTTTAACGACACAACATGGGCTATTCGACCCGATTACTTCTTGGCGAGGAAGAGCTTGTACACGGCAAAGAGCGCGACGATCGCACCCGGCACAAAGATGATGGCGAGGTACGTCTGCGGCGTCCCTTCCGGGCACGGCTCCTTGCCGCCCGCGAGAGTGAAGCAGCTCGTGCTCTCGAACATGGACATCAAGCTGCCCGTGATGGACGTGACGAGGATGACAAAGAGACTGACAAGGATGAACGCGGCCACCTTGGGGTGACTGCCGCCATTCTTCTTGAGCTCGGCGACGGCCGCGCGCTGCGGCGGAAGGAGGAACACCCAGAGGCAGCCGATCACCATGCACGAGTACATGATGACGTACGAATAGGCGACGGCGGTCCGCGTCTCCGGAGCGTCTGCCTTGATGAGCTTCTTGTTGTAGTTGAGATGGCTGTCGATGACGTTGGTGATGATCGTGCCAAAGGGACCCGGGAGGTTCGAGATCGTGGTGAGGAGACCGTACATGACGCCTTCGTTACCGACTTCGGCGAGCTCGACAATGACGTACGTGGTGATGATAAAGTTGATACCAGACGGGATCGTCTCCATGACCGGCACGCCGAGGTAGAACCACTGGTTGCGAACCACGGCAAAGATGGTGAGGAACTGGACAATGGAGTCAATGGCAACCGTAGTGATGATCGTGATCACAACCACGTAGCGCCAGTTCCAGTGCGTGCCGTAGGTGCCCGTCGCCGTGATGACGGCCGCATAGAGGAGCTGGGTCACGACACTGACAATCTGCTGGTTGAGGTTCTCGACTTTGGCCAAGTACAAGCCGATGTAGTCGCTGGCCGTCGAGCTGATCGCTTGGAACAAACCAAAGAGAAAGTTGAAGAGAATGACCTGCCACACGGCGCGCTTCTGAGCGAGTTCCCAGAAATTGCCAAAGTACGAGCCAATGTCGACGCGGGTGTGCTTCTCGTCCTTGACAAAGAACCAAATCACCACGACGTTCAAGCACGACGGGATGGCCAGAATCCAAAAGTACCCGTTGATACCAATGTCCCAGTCAAAGTCGCCGGCAAAGCGCTCCGAGTTGAGGCAGATGCCCGACACAAACTGGATGAGACCCCAGAAGATCTGGCGCGTAGCGTACGAGAGCGACTGCAGCCGACCGCGGACGGCTTTTGGTTCGCGCTGGGCGACCGCAAGCATGAGCGCGTCCTGGGCGACGTCGGCCATGACGTAGCAAAAGCAAGCAATGGTCGCGAGGAGGATAAAGACTGGGCCGTCGGTCTGCGAGCCCTGCTCGCCATTGTCGCGGATTGCAATGAAGAGGAGGACGACGCCGCAGAGAAACCACCCGAGGAGCATGTACGGCTTGCGGTGGTAGCCAAAGATCGGGAAGCAGTCGTTGAGGACACCAAAGACGACCTTGAGCGACCAGCCGAGCGTCAAAAGCGCCTTGGCCGAGTTGGCCACGTTCGTCTCGAGTGCAAAGTAGCCATTCACGATGGCGTAGCGCATGCCAGCGACGCCGCCGTAGACGATACCGATCATGGCATACTGGAAGAGGATCGAGAGACACTCGGCCGACGTGTACACCGGGGCACCACCGGCGCGGAGCGCACCGTCTTCGAGGTCGCCGGGCGTC
>NW_008246137.1:178789-181112 GCF_000281045.1 Saprolegnia diclina VS20
GCTTGCCGCTCAACGACGGGTACGACGGCGATTCGGCCAAGTTGCACATGCCCTTGCTGCCACCGCCCTTCTTGAGGCGCATGTAGCCTTGCTCGCCCCAGCTGGTGCCCCACGAGTTGCGGATCTTGAAAAAGTCGCCGCCGTACCCGACCGCAATGACCGCGTGGTCCGACTGGCCGCCCGGGCAGCTCTGCACAATACCGCTCTTGTAGTTGCGCCACACGTCGTTGCCGGCCTCGACGACGACGGTCACCGGTTGCTTGTCAAGCGCCGACTGCAGCGCGCTCTCGCCACGAATGTCGACGGGCGCACCAACGCTGAGCTTGTTCTTCTTGCAGCTCTGCTTGCACTGGCTGTCGCTCTGCGTGTACGGGTACTCGGACGCCGAGCACACACCGGTCTGCGCAATGTACTCGAGGGCCTTGTTGGGCCAGCCGCCCTGGCAACCCTGACCCGCGCTCGACGCGCAGCTCACGAGCTGCTGCTCCGAGAGGCTGAGGAGCTTGCCGGACACGATGCAGTGGCCCATCTCGGCCGCACCGACGGCCGCAAACGACCAGCACGAGCCGCAGCTGCCCTGGTTCTTGATGGCCGGCATGCACTTGCTCGTCGTCCAGTCCTTCCCGCTCGCCTCGCGCTGCGCCGGCGTGAGCTCGAGCTGGATGTTCTCGGCACGGAGCTGGCGCTTCTTTTCCGGCTTGCCGAACGCGCCCTTGACAAATTTTTCAAACTCGGCGTCCGTCATGAGCGCAAACTGGTTGTCGGTCGAGAAGGTCGCCGACCCGTTGTGCTCTTTGTTGAGGTCCGCGACGACCTTCTTGGTGTGGGCAAAGCGCGTGAGCTCCGTCTCGAGCTGTTCGTGCGCGTTGAAGCTTTCGGTGCGCGGCTTGGGCGGAAGGAGACCCTGGACGACAGCGGCCTTGCCGGCCTGGCTCTTCTTCCACGCGTCGAGTTCTTGAAGGAGCTCGTTGCGCTCTTTGTTGGTCATCTCGAGCGCGGTCGCGGACGCCGCGAGAAGGGCCGTGGTCAAAAAGATCGACTTCATGGTAGGGGACGGTAGGTGAGCACCGAGCAAATTGGAAAATGAGCTTTCGGACCAACGCTGGCAGCACCGACAGCCATGTACAAGCCGGACGATACGGCAAAGAGCCGCTTCCGAGAGGTGTAGCACGAAGAACTCTCCGAGTGGAACTGGAACGGTCGCTGCGATACCACATGTTTTGGACTTGGCGTTTCAAGACGAGCAAACGAGCGGCGGCGAGGCACCGCATGGAAGTTCGTGCTGAGCGAGGGACGCTGCATGGCATGAGATGCATGAGACGACGATCTGAGTCGCGCTCAAGTCAGATGCGTGGCCAGTCGAGTCTTGCCGAACAGAGTCATCAGAATGTGGGCGCGGACGGCCAACGCGATCACGTGCCAGAGCCATAGATTTTCGTGATGCGTTCTACCACCCAACTAGCTTACCCACCTAGATTTGACGACACTTCGTGTTCCCCTGAGTGTTACCGCGTATTTATATGAAGCAGCGGGACGGACGAGACGTGAAAATAAAATAGCAGTGTTTCGCCACTTTGGATGCTCTAGACGCGGTGTTCAAACTCGCTGACCACTTGGAGACCGCACGGCGTCAACGAAAAAGATGAAACCTCAACTCTTCTGATTACCGTACACGAAGCGCGTGCGACACTCACTCGTGCAACCCATCACGCGCCAGTCGATGGAAGTCCACCACGAAGGCACACGCCCAAGAAGAATTCGTTGGCGCTCCATATTGTACAAGCTAGATTCAGGTTGTTATCGATAGTCACAGAGTCGACCCGGGGTAGGGTAGAATCCAGTCCAAAGAAGCTCTAAAGGTGGGATTTGCCGTCCGCGCCCACATTCGGATGACTCTGTTCGGCAAAACTCGACTAACCACGCATCTGACTTCAGCGCGACTCAGATCGTCGTCTCATGCATCTCATGCCATGCAGCGTCCCTCGCTCAGCACGAACTTCCATGCGGTGCCTCGCCGCCGCTCGTTTGCTCGTCTTGAAACGCCAAGTCCAAAACATGTGGTATCGCAGCGACCGTTCCAGTTCCACTCGGAGAGTTCTTCGTGCTACACCTCTCGGAAGCGGCTCTTTGCCGTATCGTCCGGCTTGTACATGGCTGTCGGTGCTGCCAGCGTTGGTCCGAAAGCTCATTTTCCAATTTGCTCGGTGCTCACCTACCGTCCCCTACCATGAAGTCGATCTTTTTGACCACGGCCCTTCTCGCGGCATCCGCGACCGCGCTCGAGATGACCAACAAAGAGCGCAACGAGCTCCTTCAAGAACTC
>NW_008246137.1:181212-183237 GCF_000281045.1 Saprolegnia diclina VS20
TGGTTGCGCACCGGCGACATGCACTTGTTGGTCGTCCAGTCGACGTCCGTGGCCTCGCGCTGTGCTTGCGTGAGCGACAGTTGAATGTTGTCGGCGCGGAGCTGGCGCTTGGGCGTCTCGTGCTTGAACGCGCCTTTCACAAACGCCGCAAACTCGTCTTCGGTCATGAGTGCAAACTGGTTGTCGGTCGAGAAGACGGCGCCGCTGTGCTGCGTGTTGAGGTCGTCGACGATCTTTTGCGTCGTCGCAAAGCGCTCGAGCTCGTCGTCGATCTCGCCGTCCTCGAGGTTGCCGTGCTCGGTCTTGGGCGGGAGAAAACCGTTGGCTTCCGCTTGCTTGCCGGCGTGGCTAGCCTTCCACGCCGCGAGCTTGGCGGCGACGTCGACCTTTTCTTGGGCCGAGAGGCGCAGACCGTGGGTCGCTGACGCAGCGAGGAGGAGCGTCGCAATGCAGGAGGAGGTCGACTTCATGGGAGTGGAGCAAATGTGAGAATGCGGTGTGCATCGCGCGTCTGAACGGCAATCTGGCGGGCGCTTACCGCCAGCTTTCCATGATCACACCTGGTCGTCAGAGGATACCATTTCCAACGCGGCCTTTCTAAAGCAAATAGTGTGAGCATGGTCTCCTCCACGCTGGGGACATACCGGTACATTGGATATGCACATTGAAAAGTATCCAGGATAGCGTTCAAACACTCGATTAGCTGAACATTGACGTACTTTGCGAGCGGCAGTAGAGCCGTGCTATCAAGGACCTGTACGATGAGCGAAGTCGAGGATGAACATAACACTATTAGAGTGGAAAGAGCTGGACCGTTGCACCCTTTCTCTCACATTGCCGCAGCATTTGTACGGTCAAAAGACAGCTTCCAGCAAGTCACGTGGCGTTCTGCCGGTGCACGCTCTTACGCCGGCGAATTACTCGATGCTGTAAGGCGTGTACTATCGACTGCATATATGCGAGTACTATAGGTACCAGGTTAGACCTTCGACGATGCTACTACTACAGATGCAAGGCTATGAACAGCGTTTGCAGAGGTCTGGGAGCCCGGAAATGCCCTGGAAATGTGGGAGCCACTGTAGCGCTAGAGATCGACGCAGTCGTGACGAAATTCCACCATGACTGGGGCGCAGAAAAGTCGGCTTCTCCAGCCAGTACACCGATTTTGCAATTTCATCAAAGCTTTTTTCATGTATCCGACAAAACTCCAAGGCATCCAAGTCCTTGAGACCCAACAGGGCCATTATTTTTGGCCTTGGGCACACCCACGAAAGTGGTATAGCGTCTAGTTGCGCCTACTGTTGCCATTGCCATTCTCGCCGTCATTGTTGTTGCTCCAAGGGTCATCGCTCAACGCGGCGTCCGTCATGAGCGCAAACTAGTTGTTTCTTGAGAAGGTCGCCGACCCGTTGTGCTTCTTGTAGAGGTCCGCGACGACCTTCTTGGTGTGGGCAAAGCGCGTGAACTCCGTCTCGAGCTGTTCGTGCGCGTTGAAGCTCTCGGTGCGCGGCTTGGGCGAGAGGAGACCTGCAACATCCTTGCTAGCCAGGCGTTTCTTCTTCTTCGAGGAGCTCGCTGCGCTCCTTGTGGGTCGTTTCGAGCGGATCGTATGACTCTTCCGTGCCGACCGTAGCGTATTGAGCCGGGGCTTTCCAACGCGGGCTGCTTGTCGATCTTGACAAGCAGTGACAAAACAGGTGTTGGACGCATCACTTTTTGCCGGATGTTGGCAAGTATCCGGATGCGCCTCCAGTTGAGGAAGTCAAATCGCAGCTTCGAGTACCGGTATACACTCCGAAGCGACCGGGACGGCAACGACAACACTCTCACAAAGGAATCTCAACGCAGTGCACGGATGTCAGACCTGATTTATCTTCCAACGATCTCGTTTTCCACGCCTCTGTCGCCTTCGCGAGTCTCGGAGGCAGGCCTCTCCACGGTCCGGCTCAAGCCGTGGAGCCGATGGCTCGTCGGTCGCTTCTGCTCCATTTTCGAGCCGGCTCGAAATTGAAATCGAGCCGAGCC
>NW_008246137.1:183607-186093 GCF_000281045.1 Saprolegnia diclina VS20
ATTGGAGTATTTGACAGTATTTGACTCGAGTCGGCAACAGTATTGGACTCGAGGCGTTGACGGTCGAGCATTCCAAGCGCGTGCAGTTGCTACATGGTCGTTGATAGCGTAGGCGTGTACGGGGCAGCTTGTTTCTACGCTGACCGGAAACGCACTTGCCGTAGTGTTGCGATCTGTAATTTATGAGAGGTACCGTCGCTCTATCTCTTTATAACTTGACTTTGATTCTGCACACGACTAGCTAGAGTCTCCCACGGCGCCGCGGAGCTCGCTTGTTGATGCATGGTGGATTTTCGAACGCTTCGATATTTCCTAGTATTAGGGCAAAACGCCGAATCGAACCTTTTGAAACGAGGACATGTCCGGCTTTAGTGGTTCTATTGTATTGCATAATGAAACCAAGAGGCCTTTTTTTGCTGTAAAAAAACCACCAGTTGCGCAATTTCCTGGCCAAGCACACGCACGCCGCAGCATGGCCGCCCATGGGTCCGAGGTCGCCGACACGTACGAGTACGAGGAGCAGCAGGAGCGCGAGACGATGATGCGCATCTCGTTCCTGCCCATGAAGCGCTGGTATCTCTCGTCGCCGGACGTGGCCGCCAAGTTTGGCTCGTTTCCAATCTTTTGGCAAGACCTCAAGAGCTGGGCGCCGTACCGTGACGTGAACCGCCTCTACTTGCGCGCGACGGACGGCTCCTCGAAAGGTGATGATGCTGCTCCCGCGGCGCCGGCGGTTGCTAATGAAGCTGATGGAAAGGTCAAGACGCGTAAGAGCCGGTGGGGCGACGCGGAGGAGACGCCGGCGCCCAAGCGGCGCAGCCGCTGGGACCCGATCGAGGGCGAAAACGACGCGCCCAAGAAGAAAAGCCGGTGGGCGCCCGCGGGCGCGGCCGGCGCCGACCCGTCGACGTACCTCACGACCGAGGAGCAGCAGTCGATCGTGCTCCGCGCCAAGCTCGACGACCTCGCACGCAAGATGGCGAGCGTCGCGTACGACGCGGCGATCATCGAGAAGGACCCGAGTCGGTCGCCGTCGCCGCCGCCGCAGTACGACTCGAACGGGAAGCGCCTCAACACGCGCGAGATGCGCATGCGCGCCATGTACGAGCGCGACCGCATGCGCGTCATGGACCAGCTCGTCAAGGTCAACCCGCTCTTCAAGCCGCCGCCCGAGTACCTCAAGATGAAGCTCCAACGCAAGCTGCCGATCCCGTACAAGGAGTACCCGACGTACAACTTTATGGGGCTCATCATTGGCCCGCGCGGCCACACGCAGAAGCGCATGGAGAAGGAGTACAACTGCCGCATTGCGATCCGCGGCCGCGGCAGTGGCAAGGAAGGCCGGAAGAGCTACCACAATGACGAAAACGAAGACCTCCACGTGTTCATCACGGGCGACAAGGAAGAGGACGTCGAGCGCGCCGCCGTCGCGATCGCTGCGCTGCTTGTGCCCGTCGACGACATGACCAACGACCACAAGCAGCGCCAGCTCCGCGAACTCGCGCGCATCCAGGGCACGCTCCGCGACGACGATTACTGCTTGGCGTGCGGCGAGCAAGGCCACCGGCAGTTTGAGTGCCCCAACCGCGACAAGACGTTCAAGGCTGTCAACGTCAAGTGCTCGATCTGCGGCGACACGTCCCACCCAACGAGCGATTGTACGATGAAGGAGACGGACAAGGCGGTGTACGACGCGGAGTTTTCCAACTTTATGGAGCAGCTCGGCGAAGGCGGCAGCATCATCTCGCACAACACGATCAAGATCGTGCCCGACAAGTCGGCGCCGATTCCGGCGGCCATTGCGGCCAATGCCAATGCGAGTGCAGCCGTGGGCAGCTCGGCCGAGAATGCGTACCCCGTGCCGTCGGCGGCGCCGGCGTACCCTGCCTCGTACAGCGCCGCGTACACGTGGGACGCGCAGCAGCAGTGGCAGCAGTACTATGCGAGCTACTACGCGGCCGGCTGGTCGTACCACAATGGCGTCTGGTACGATAGCACGGGCGCGGCCCAGACAGCGTACGATGCGACGGCAAATGCAGCTGCCTACAGCTACAAGAACCCGACGCTGAGTGCCAAGACGGACGCGGCCAAGAAGGAGTAGGCGGCGTCGTGGCCAAGCAAATACGACTACTAGCTCTTGATAGTCGATTACGTAAACGCAATAACATGCAAAAGTGGTGGCAGGCAAATATGGTTTGGTGTTGGCTCCACAATCACTGTCGTCCAACAGCTCTGTGTTTTCCCGCCGTGACGAATACGAGTAAGCTTATGCAAGTAGAGCTCCCGGCGCGAAGTGACACACTGTCGTTGTTGCCGGTGGAGGCTGGAGCGCGAGCCGCGGGCCAAGGTGCTGGCACGGCCAAACCAGTGCTGTCGCTGACACGTCGACGACGAGCGATTTGAATCAAGAATGCTACGACGCTATTACGGCAGCCCGGCGCGAGGCCGTCGACCCCGGCGTGGAGTGGAGCCATTTGAGCCTCTCC
>NW_008246137.1:186193-189213 GCF_000281045.1 Saprolegnia diclina VS20
AATCGTGCCAAAGGTGCCCGGGAGGTTCGACACCGTCGTCAAAAGACCGTACATGACGCCTTCGTTACCGACTTCGGCGAGCTCGACAATGACGTACGTGCCGACGACAAAGTTGATACCGGTGGGGATGTTCTCCAGGACCGGCACGCCGAGGTAGAACCACTGGTTGCGGACAACGTCAAAGATGGTGCAGAACTGGCAGACCGCGTCGATCGCGTACGTGACAAGGATCGTAATCACGAGCACGAAGCGCCAGTTCCAGTGCGTGCCGTAGGTACCCGTGAGCGTGAGCACACCGGCAAAGAGGAACTGACTCACGACACCGACAATCTGCTGGTTGAGGTTCTCGACTCCAGCCCAGTACAAGGCAATATAGTCACCGGCCGTCGAGGTGATCGACTGGAACAAGCCAAAGAGGAAGTTGAAGAGGAGCACTTGCCACACCGCGCGCTTCTGGACAAGCGTCCAGAACTGGTCAAAGTACGTGCCAAGCGGAATGCGCACGCGCTTCTCGTCCTTGACAAAGATCCAAATCACCACGACGTTCAAGCACGACGGGACGGCCAGAATCCAGAAGTACCCGTTGATACCAATGTCCCAGTCAAAGTCGCCGGCAAAGCGCTTCGAGTTGAGGCAGTAACCGCACACAAACTGGATGAGACCGTAAAAGATGGTGCGCGCCGCGTACGAGAACGACTGCAGACGACCACGGACAGCATCGGGCTCGCGCTGGGCGACCGCAAGCATGAGCGCGTCCTGAGCGACATCGGCCATGACGTAGCAAAAGCCGGCAATCGCAGCGAGGAGGATAAAGACCGGGCCATCGGTTTGCGAGCCTTCCTCACCAGGGTCCTTGATGGCGATGACGAGAAGCGCGATCGAGCAGAGCGTCCAGCCGAGGAGCATGTACGGCTTGCGCGAGTAGCCAAAGATCGGGAAGCAGTCGTTGAACATGCCAAAGACGACCTTGAGCGACCAGCCAAGACTCAAGAGGGCCTTGGCCGAGTTGCCGACGTTTGTCTCGAGCTGGAAGTAGCCCGTGACGATCGAGTAGCGCATCGACGTGACACCGCCGTAGACGATACCGATCATGGCGTACTGGAAGAGGATCGAGAGACACTCGGCCGACGTGTACACGGGGGCACCACCGGCGCGAAGCGCACCGTCTTCAAGCTCGCCGGGCGTCTTGTTGACTTCATAGTCTTCGCCGTTTTCGCCGGCTGCCTTGTCGATCGAGTGCACGTACGAGACACGCTCGCCCGCGATGAATTCCTTGGTGTGGTTCATGTTGAACGGCCGCAGAGGAAATTGCAAAGTGAGGAGAATGCTGGCCGCACCACGTCGCGAGTCCGATCTGAGTCGACAAGAAGAGACGGGACCTCGTTGGCGCGTTGTACAAACTCGACCTCGATTGTGTTCTTCTACCAACACGCGCGTCTCTATCACGCGATAGACGATACAACTCAACGAATGCAATGGCAAACTCAGATTGCACGATGGCGCAGAAGACGACGCTGTTCGTTTCTTTTTCGTGTCGCGCATCCCCACAGCTCCTTTTGGAAGCTTAATCCGACGTGGCGCGACGTGAGCCGGATCCGAATCGCCGGCGTGTCGCAGTTTCACCACCGAACGACGCTGCCAACGTCACTTGCCGTGGCCAAGCGCAGGAGCAAACACTGCAGACAAAAAATGTAGTTGCATTGAAACTTGCAATACGCGTGCTCGACTATTTACGGGAGGACGCATCGGCGCTGTCTCACCCAAGTTGGCGTAAAAAACGAAGCCAACATATGTTTTTGCCTTCTTTGCCCCAGGCTACTCTTGTGCGGCTGTCGAGTGGATAACGTCCCGAACCAGACATCGAGTCCCACGTTCCCCTTACGACGCCCGTATTCGAACCAGGACCAATCCTTGAAGTCTTCTGACGCCCATTTTTCCATACTGGGGCCAAGTCAAAATGCAGCGGCATCTGAGTACACGTCGCGACCCATGAAGTGTCGTATGACACAAGAAAATGTCCTTCTAACGCCCATTCGCGTCGAATCGATAGCACACGCCGCTTATACAGCGATGCATAGCACGTTGGTCCTTGAACAAAAATGAATTTTCGGTTCAAATATCCACGCTGACATGCCAAACCAGCGTACAAACGAGGCGGCAACGACGTCCGAACCAAATGCCAATGGGTGCCGTCGCGAACGGCACAGTGATGTGGCTTGGACATGATGCCCTCGCGTACTACTCTAAAGCATTACTACAAGATCTTAAAACGGGTGTGCAAATTTTTCGTGGTCACGGCCGCTCACCTTGGACACCACGAGGTGTGTGTTCTTTGTGCGCGCCCACACTTCTGCCTCCACCCGCGACGTCGTACTAACGACGACTGGTTTCACGCTAACGTTAGAGAAGGCAGGCGTTAGCTCGCTCGTGTTTAAAGCTGTTTGCACCGGAATACAAGACGACCAAACATATAGTGATGACGTCCCGCCTCGGTTTGCCGTCCAGTGTCGACACCACCCTCAACTCACGCTGCACGCCAGCGACCAACGCCTTGGACGAACCGAATTCCGAGTCTGTATCGTTGGCTGCGTCGTCTACGCCGTCGCCGTCGCGTGCGAAGCGCCAGCGTCGCCCACCGTCGCTCGAGCAGCGCGAAATGAGTCGGCGGCGGTCACAAGTCTATTATGCGCACCACAAACACCGCGTTTTGGCCAAACTCAAACTCAAATACGAACAGCAGCGCAGCGAGATCCGCGCCAAGCGCCGGGAGCTCTACTACCAGCGAAAGCTGCTACAAACGACGACGCGTGACCGGTATTCGTTAGAGTATATTCTCAATTGATCCAGTACATTGTTGTTGTGAGTTTGAGGTGGGCAGTCGGTCGTTCTGTTGTCCAACATTGAGGTACTTGGAGATCTCGTGAGAAAGCGACGTACATGACTCTTGGCTCCACCAACCACTCGTGCTCACGAGACTGGAAATACTTCCTGAAGGACACAAGTACATGGAGAAGAGGGGG
>NW_008246137.1:189313-190870 GCF_000281045.1 Saprolegnia diclina VS20
TTTCTCCCGCCCAAGACCGAGCACGGCAACCTCGAGGACGGCGAGATCGACGACGAGCTCGAGCGCTTTGCGACGACGCAAAAGATCGTCGACGAACTCAACACGCAGCACAGCGGCGCCGTCTTCTCGACCGACAACCAGTTTGCACTCATGACCGAAGACGAGTTTGCGGCGTTTGTGAAGGGCGCGTTCAAGCACGAGACGCCCAAGCGCCAGCTCCGCGCCGACAACATTCAACTGTCGCTCACGCAAGCACAGCGCGAGGCCACGGACGTCGACTGGACGACCAACAAGTGCATGTCGCCGGTGCGCAACCAAGGCAGCTGCGGCTCATGCTGGTCGTTTGCGGCCGTCGGCGCCGTCGAGGCTGCGCACTGCCTTGTGACAGGGGACCTCGTCGACTTTTCCGAGCAGCAGCTCGTGAGCTGTGCGTCGAGCGCCGGCCATGGTTGCCAGGGCGGCTGGCCCGACAAGGCGCTCGACTACATTGCTCAGACCGGCCTCTGCACCGAGTCGAGTTTCCCGTACACGTCCGGCAGCTCCAACCAGAACGGGCAGTGCCAAAACTGTCAAAAGACCAAGGTCAGCGTCGGCAACTCGGTGGACATCCAAGGTGAGAACGCGCTGCAGTCGGCGCTCGACAAGCAACCGGTGACCGTCGTCGTCGAGGCCGGCAACAACGTGTGGCGCAACTACAAGAGCGGCGTCGTGCAGAGCTGCCCGGGTGCGCAGTCGGACCACGCAGTCATTGCGGTCGGGTATGGCACGAAAGATGGCCAGCAGCACTTCAAGATCAAGAACTCGTGGGGCACAGGCTGGGGCGAGAAGGGCTACATCTACCTCAAGCGCGGTGGCAGCGGCAAAGGCATGTGCAACGTAGCCGAGCGTCCGTCGTACCCGACGATGACCGGCAAGCCGCAGCCGTCGTCCAACCAGCCGCAGCCGACATCCAAGCAGCCGCAACCGACGTCCAAGCAGCCGTTGCCCAAGCCGACGAAGAAGCCGTCGAGCCAGCCGACGGAAAAGCCAACGACCGTGAAGCCGGCCGGCAAGTGCGACTGCAAGGGCTGCTACTATCCGCCCGTTGGTGGCTGCTTGAGCTCGTACTACGACCAAGACTACTGTGAGTACCTCTCGGGCTCGTATGGCTCGTATTGGTGCGCCTAAGTGGTTTATGGATTTGTGTAAACTGAGTACAATATGATACATATATCCTTTAATGTTATTCTAAAAGTAAATTATACTGTGTTGAGAGACAGTACAAAAGACTGTGGGATACTACGTGGGTATTCGAAGCGCCATAGAAACTGTAGATCATCTATCATTCACGCTGCCCTCAATGCCAAAGTTGGGGCCGAGAGTGCAGCCCAGACGCGACAAGAGCGGATCAAACACATACACAGTGCGCAGTCGCGGGAGCGCGTTTGGCCAATGCAATGATTCGCTTTTTAACACGATAAAATCACTCGTATCTATCTGAGCGTTGCGCGCAGGACTGCAGCGTGGTCTGCTCTGCTCTCCAAAGTATCTTCTATCACTGCGCCAACTAGGAGTTTC
>NW_008246137.1:190970-193559 GCF_000281045.1 Saprolegnia diclina VS20
TCTACTCCACATGGACACGTCCATATCAAAATGTGCGTGCTTAAATGTAGTGCTGGCGCAGCTTGCTTATTGACTCCTCCGACGCGAACCGGTGGGGCGGCTCGACTATGTAGCCGGTTTATCTAGCCGGTTAGTATAAACCGGTTATTCAGTCTCGCAGGTTCGTGCGGTTATCCCAATCATGCGTGATTGCCACGCAATGTGTCCTTTTCCACACATACTAGTAGTCGCACAGCGCCCATCCCTCCCGACAGCGGTCATTGCGGACCAACAAGCGCCGCACTCTGTCTGTTGTACTGAGTGATCCTTTATCGGTCTCCTCTGCAAGGTGTTCTGGTATACCCGAAATCGCTTGGTATTTAGGTACTAGATTTGCTTAGCATGTCTAGTGCTAGTACTACATTGTACTACATCTACTATATGGTATAAAATCCCATCAAACTCGTTCAAACTCGCGGCTACAAATGATGCACGCGTTTCATGGGGCCTTGAGCGTCATCAAGCATAGCGGCGTCCTTGGGAAACTCCGCGAGAGAGAGCCCGTCGTTCTCCATGTTGTCGAGGGCGTAGAGCGCTACCAAAGTCTACGCGGCTTCAACGACGTCGAGTTGCCGCCATCCTCTGGCGGGTTGATCGTTTTGGCGACGAGCTCCTTGTTGAACGCAAGCGTCGCTAGCACCTCAAACTTATCTTGGTCAAGGCGAAGAGACGTGTCGGCCACAGAGCGAGAAGACGCGCTTCTGGAAACGGCATTCAACGCATTCTGGATGTGCACAGCAGCCAGCGCATCGACGTTGCTGGCGCCCAGACTCGAGAGGCAGAGCACGCACACGTCATAGCACTTGACGCCCTTGCGGTTGAGCTACGGGCCTTCTTGTGGCGGCGCATAAGCTATCACATTCACAAAGGTCACCAATCCTCAACAAGCTCGACCTCGACCCCCATCGAACCGCGTAGGACGGTCATGCGGACCTCGACTTCGCACGCGTCGCTGCCTACGACGTCGTCAATGGCGACGTTCGGCCTTTACAAGATCTGATTGGATTGTTTTTAGTTATACGGATACGGATATAGGGAAAAACCAATTGTGTGAGAAAACAGTTGCCATAGTTAGTACCTTAGTATTTAGTTAGTTAGTTTGATACGAAAGAAAAGAGTCATCGTAGTATTTAGTATTTAGTTAGTTAGTATGCTACTAAGAAAACGGTCGCCTGAGTACTTTAGTATTTAGTTAGTTAGTATGGTAGACAACTGCGGCCTCGACGTACGCGGGTCGAGAGGTGCTTAACCGGGAAGACAATATAGCGGGACGTCGTCTGGCACGCCGCCAGCTCGACGCAGGTAGCGCTTTCAAGTCATGCTTCAGGTTTCACTGTCGCGGGACAGACGCAGCTACACGCCGGAAAGAACCAACGTCTTTGCGCTTGTTTGCGGCGGCATGGTCGCTCGAGAACGCCCTGCAGATAAGCAAGACACTCAAGCCCGTGAGGCCGTTGTTGGCACCAAAGGAAACCTGCCTTGCGTGGGCCAGCGCCCATCCGAGCGCCGGATCTTCGCAGTTGTGAGCATCGAGAAGTGCGCACAGAGTCATGGCAGCAGACGTACCGACGACAACGGCAAGTCTATCGTCGGGATGGTGGCCTCGGACTGACCCAACGAGAGCGACTTGTCTCGGGTCCATCTTGACTCAGGTCCATCTTCAGTTATATCTAGAGCAGCGCACTGCAGGCGGCGTCCGGATCGAGCAGTTGGCAGCAAGGCGCACACCGACCGCAGCATTTCGGCTATTCAAAGTGCCTGTTATCGCTGTACCGACGATGAACAATTCCATCTCCATCGTGATGCGTCGACCAAGCGGTGTCGTACGAGCGCCAACAAGATGGCACTACGATCTTATTTACGGCATATGCCTCCAATAGAGCTCTCGCCAGCATCCTATGCAGCCCAATCTCATTGCTTTCACTTTTAAACCCATTGTGCGACGCTATGGATGACATGGACCAAGCGAAAGACCCGAGCGGGAAGTGCTGGTAGGAAGTGACACCGTAATCAACTTCATCGTGGACAATTTTCGAGTGCTGTCGAAAATACAAGTTGCAGCTCCACCTACCTGGCACAAGCTCCACCTTGAAAAAGAAAAAAGAAACAAAAATTATGTACTGTAGCAAATCACGACACAACTCGTTAGTTAGAACGAAACACAATGGAGAGACTAGACACGACTCTACTTCTTGTAGAGCTTGTACAAGGTAGCGCACGCGACGATGGCACCCGGCACCAAGATGATGGCGATGTACGTCTGCGGCGCGTCTTCCGGGCACGGCTCGCGGCCACCGGCAATGCGGAAGCAGCTCGTGCTCTTGAACATGGACATCAAGCTGCCCGTGATGGACGTGAGGAGCACCATGAAGAGGCCAAAGAAGATGAGCGCGGCCACCTTGGGCTGGCTGCCGCCGTTCTTCTTGAGCTCGGCGACGGCCGCGCGCTGCGGCGGGAGGAGGAACACCCAGAGGCAGCCGATCACCGCGCACGAGTACGCAATGACATACGAGTAGGCGACGGCCGTCCGCGTCTCCGAAGCGTCTGCCT
>NW_008246137.1:193659-195195 GCF_000281045.1 Saprolegnia diclina VS20
CCAGATGGTTGCTGCCACCTCGCGTTATAAAACGAATGTTGTTGAAGTGGAAGGGGACATTGTCACCTTCGAACGGCCGTCGTCCTGTCTAACCGGTCGAATCAGGCACGGCATGTACCTAGATAGCACGGCATCTCGTCTGGTGCGACCACATGTTGAGGACACGTAGGGTTGCACGACATGGTAAACGGCAAAGCCTTGGGTTGGAATCGCGACAGAATTTGACGACCCTGGTGCTTTTTGTGGGTATTTGTGAAGAGCTTTGAACTCCCTTATGCAGGAATACAGTGTACTAGCGTATGGGCCTTGCCCAACCATGTAGCGTGGGTGGCGCCTCAGCACGGGAGCTACTACCGGAAGCTCAGTTTTTGCAACGAGCCCCTCAGTTGCCTCGCTATGACCTGATAACGATCAAAGAGGGACGACGAGCCACTCTTGTGGTGTTTGTACTAGTACGCTGTTCATATGCCACGTGATTAATGAACTGATGTTGGAGGTGCAAAAATAGCTTGTGAAGGTGCAAAACACGACGCATCCAGTTTTGTCAGCAAGGCTTGCTCGCTAAAGAGGAGTGTTTCCTGCCGACACAGTCGGAGGTGACAAACTTGATATGCTAATACGAGTCCAATTTTCCCGACTTGTGAGCATGTCTACCGCCGCGACCAGATCGTATGTAGTACGCAGCTGGATAGACACAACGTTCTCGTCCACGGGAAATTAAGCACGACGTTTGTGTGTAATAGAAAATACAGTTTTACCATTTGACGCCACGTTACCTTCTTTGGCCATCAAGGTTTGATCACCGGTGGGCAGCGTAACACATGCTTGAACGACCCAAAATGGGTGACCATCAAAACAGCTGTATCGCTTCGAAACGATTCGTTGGTCGCTGCAAAAGCTTTGGCACGACCCGACTCGTATCTTCACACGGTCTTTTTTGCCGAGAATTATGTTTTTATTGAATCGAGCAGTGCTGGCATACCTTTCCATCCTACAATTATTTCGAGCGTTCATGCTACGTATTCACACCACGTCGAGTGCCCAACGAGGCGCACAGAAGGACAGGCGTGGAACCCATGTACCCACAAAGATGCTGCCGCCGGCATCTGTCGAATCGTTGATGCTGATCGCTACACGTGAGCAAAATGTGTGATTCAAAAACACATGTTTTGACCTTCGGTGCAGTAGGACACCAAGGTCGTGCAGCTTTCACTCGAGCTTTTTTCTGCAGTCGATCGATGCAAACGCCGACCAAGCGAAAACGCCGCACGCCGTCTGTGGCCCAGCGCGAGAAAAACCGCGAGCGGGCGCGTGTCTACTATGAAAACCACCGACAAAAGGTGCTCGCCAAGCTCAAGCTCAAGTACGAGCAGAAGCGCATCGTGATCCAGGCCAAGCGACGCGAACGCTACTTCCAGCGCAAAATGAGCCTCGCTTCCGGCTGCAAAGCACCAGCGCCAGAGCTCAATCGGCTATCGCTTCGATTTATTCTCAATTAACTATACCTCTTCATTATTCAAAAACAATTTGTTTGAT
>NW_008246137.1:195295-204150 GCF_000281045.1 Saprolegnia diclina VS20
GCCCGTCGCCGTGTCGTCCAGTCGAGCCGACCAAATCAGGCACGGCATGTACCCACAGTTCAACTTGGCCAACTGTATGGTGGCTAGGATTACTATTGGGAGCCCCTGACAAGAACGATTCTTCTCCGATTGATGAAATAATACGTTGATATAATTGTATAAAACCGAAGCATCAGTAGCCTTCCGTGGACGTGTCAAAGTCTTGGTCTCCTTGCCCTCAGGCTGGACGATATTTTGGGACCTCGCCCTTCGTCAAAACGCGTGACGTGCGTCTTGGTCGGCATCGCAAAATGACGTTGCGCTGCCATTTATTCATTTAAATATTCTTGAAGTATAAACAAATAAATGGCTGCTATGCAGGTTCGGCTACAGCAATGGTACCACGTACGGTATCTCGTCTGGTGCTAATACCACATGTTTGCAGCAAATGCAGCTCGTTGAGTAACCTGAATCGTAAACTTGTCAAGCCTTTGGCTCGTTGGCAAAAGAGGTTTGGATCGAGAAAGAAATTTAGGGATTCAGGGTGCTTGAAATTGCTTCATGGAAACGCGCTCGAAAGTGCTCGGCACATCAGTGTATTTGTGGATGGGCAGTGCTGGCACACTCTGGCGTGGGTGGCACCCTGGAGCCTTTAGCGCCAACGCTTTTTTCAAATAGCCCATCTGTCGTCTCGCATCGATCTGATAACGATAGAAGACGAAGAAGAACGAGCCACTCTTGTGGTGAACAGTTCCCACGTCAAACGAGACGTATAAAGCCAAGGGATTTTCTTTCAATTCCCTCGATAAAAGCTAACGTCGGGGGTTGGGAAAGGTGCAAAGCGTGACGCCGGACCCAGTGCTACATATGTATCATCTACGCGGTCAGGAGGTTTTGAGCTTGATACGTCAATAGTTATCAGCACTTGTGAACTATTCCTACGCCGCCAAATTTGGCAGGGACCATGTCTACCACCACGATCCACGACCAGGTCGTATGTAGTACGAACTTGGATAGAAACAAAGTCCTCGTCCGCGGAAAATAAAGCACAACTTTTGTGTGTGGTCGTGATAGAAAGTGCAGTTTTACCATTTGACGCCATGTTACCTTCATCGGCCATCAAGGTTTGATCACCTGTGGACAGTGGTTAGCCACCCACAACCACAACCAACGACTGACTCGAAAAACAGTTGCATCACCGAGAGAAAAATGCTCGCTGCTGGAGCTCGCACCAAGATAACCTAGCAGAGTATTTTGAGGAAGGTATATTTTCCATTGACGAGAACTAGCACAGCGTTCCCACCATGTCGAAACGCCATGTTGACGACGCTGCACACAGAGGGATGGAACCCATGGACTGTTGCACAGAACCCACAAAGATCATGGCACCATCATCTATGGAATCGTTGATGTGGATGGGTACACAGCAGCATGTGAGACTCAAAAACACATGTTTGACATTCAGTAGGACACGACGGTCGTTCACTCGAGCTTTTTTCTGCAGTCGATCGATGCAAACGCCCACCAAGCGAAAGCGCCGCACGCCGTCAATGGCCCAGCGCGAGCAAAACCGCGAGCGGGCGCGCGCCTACTATGAGAACCACCGCCCGAAGGTGCTCGCCAAGCTTAAACTCAAGTACGAGCAGAAGCGTATTGAGATCCAGGCCAAGCGACGGGAACGCTACTTTGAGCGCAAAATGAGCCTCGCTTCCGGCTGCAGAGCACCAGCGCCAGAGCTCAATCGGCTGTCGCTTCGATTTATTCTCAATTAACTATATCTCTTCATTATTCAAAGCAGTTTAGACGATCTCGAGCAAATACCTTGAAATGGGACCCGTTGCCGACGTTGTGGGTTCAACGATGTGTGGGAAACACTGACTGGGCTGTATGACCTCTTGATGGTCCTAGCGCGAGGTCGAGGTCGTGGACTACTGCCAAGGGTCCATAGCTGTATTGAGTTCATTGCGTCCGCTGCTCGTACATGTATGGCTTCAGCGTACTTTCGCACGACGCCATCGCACCTGTGTTTCATTCCCGCATAGAACTCTATGTGCCATGCAGGCAGAAATGCTTTAAACAGATTGTTGAGCTGCCGAACGCAAATCTACCAGCCTTTGCCGACGATGGAACGACTTGGTTGATGTCCGCCGTTGCAGTGATGGGTGAGACGGGGTATTTGATGCTTGTCGAATCGAATGAAGTCGGGCGCGCCCTCCATCGTGCCGTTTTTATTCGGTTTGTTTTACGTCTTTCATGGCTTGGAAATGGCTTCCCAGCGATGGTTTATCAAGCTCGTCAGCTGGTAGGGTCGTGTTAAAACAAGTTTATGGAGCTACGTGTCTGACTAAATACACTCGTATAACAACTTCATTGCGATCTTCTTTGAAAGCGGCACATGGTTGGAGCGTGTAGTGGCTAGAGCTCATGACGAAGCTTTGCTTTGTCAAGACAGCGGCCACTTGGACGAAATAAAAGACTCGATCAATGGGGATACCAGGTAAACCAGATTCGTGTGCACTCGACCGGAACATCGTAGCGAATGTGCGGCTACGTGGGAGGTGGCTTTGCTATGCGATGACGGTTTGGACCTTCAGTCATTGTTCAAAATGCAGCATACTAGTATACGAGCGCCTGAGCGATGTCCACGGGCGCGAACACCTTTGCAGCAGAAGATGGTCGCGCGTCAACAGGTCCCACCATCACGGTCGGGTTGAAATTAATGCCCCGTGCGAACGGACCCAGTACGACGATGCAGGGTATGAAGTCGGCGTGGCTTGGAGGATATGGTTCTGTTAACTGGCGCTAGTACTCGACGGTAGCTCTCGACCGTCGCCTCCACTACTTCCTGCTATATAGTTAGCCTACGTTTCGTTTTGCCTGAGGCTTTGCCCTCTTCTCTCAATAGAGCCGAGGTGAGCACCCATTACACTTGCCGATACCAATGCAAAGGACGTGTTCTTGTTCAGCACGGAAGAGAACTCAGGTTGAAGTGCAGCAACCGTACATGCTATAGCCAGGCGCTTTGAGAGACGATAGCAACCAAGCACTTTATGGGCGTCTAAGATGAGAGAACCAGCACCGTAGATTCTACAGTGGTACGCCCGTGACTTCAACGTTATCACGTGGGTGACACGTGGGGACGGCCAAGTTACTCACTTAGCCTCAAAGGAAGACATCCCACAACAAATCACAAAAAATACGCACCTCGCCAAAGACGCCCGCCTCTCAACGCCACCGTGTGACAAAAGCAAAAGCGCCTGTAGGAAAGAATATCTCAATACTGTAGACTCATTCCAACATAAAAACTTGGGTGACACGTAACCACGCGTGTAACCATACTGTGCACTTTTCTGCACACGGTGGCCTGATCCTTGAAGTGCGTCAGAAGGCAAGAAGAGACGCCAACCACACATTCAGCTGACAGCAAAACCGTTTACATACCGGTACTTGTATACAAATACAAATTCACGAGTGACTGAATTGATGTGGTATTAGCACCAGACGAGATACCGTACGTGGTACCATTGCTGTAGCCGAACCTGTATGGCAGCCACTATTTGTTTATACTTCAAGAATATTTAAATAAATAAATGGCAGCGCAACGTCATTTTGCGATACCGACCAAGACGCACGTCACGCGTTTTGACGAAGGGCGAAGTCCCAAAAAATATCGTCCAGCCTGAGGGCAAGGAGACCAAGACTTTGAAAAGTCCATGGAAGGCTACTGATGCTTCCGTTTTATATCGGGAGCCCTTCACAAGAACGTTTCTTCTCCGATTGATGAAATAATACGTTGATATAATTGTAGTAATCCTAGCCACCATACAGTTGGCCAAGTTGAACTGTGGGTACATGCCGTTCCTGATTTGGTCGGCTCGACTGGACGACACGGCGACGGGCGTTCGAAGGCGACAAAGTCCCCTTCCACTTCAACAACCTTCGTAGTAACCTTATAACGCGAGGTGGCGGCAACGATCGGGTGCAATGGCCCGTCCACGAGCGTCCGAAATCAGATCTGTGTTTTTCAGTCGTTGTGTTCAAAGGCTTGCAATATTTCCCTTGAGCTCACTTTTCAATTTCCTGGTTGAGCAGCAACATGAACACGACCAAGGAGTTTGCGACGGCCCCCGATCGCCTCTCGTACGTGCACTCGATCGACAAGGCGGCTATTGCCGGCGAAGACTATGAAGCCAACAAGACGCCCGGTGACCTCGAAGACGGTGCGCTCCGCGCCGGTGGTGCCCCCGTGTACACGTCGGCCGAGTGTCTCTCCATTCTGTTTCAGTATGCGATGATCGGTATCGTCTACGGCGGTGTCGGCGCCATGCGCTACGCCGTCGTCAACGGCTACTTCCAGCTCGAGACGAACGTGGCCAACTCGGCCAAGGCGCTCTTGGGTCTTGGCTGGTCGCTCAAGGTCGTCTTTGGCATGTTCAACGACTGCTTCCCGATCTTTGGTTACTCGCGCAAGCCGTACATGGTGCTCGGCTGGTTCCTCTGCTCGATCGCGCTCCTCGTGATCGCCATCAAGGACCACGGTGAGGAAGGTTCGCAGTCGGACGGCACGGTCTTCATCCTCCTCGCGTCGATTGCTGGCTTTTGCTACGTCATGGCCGATGTCGCCCAGGATGCGCTCATGCTTGCCGTTGCGCAGCGCGAGCCCGACGCTGTCCGCGGTCGTCTGCAGTCGTACTCGTACGCGACGCGCACGGTGTTTGCGGCCGGCATCCAGGCCGTCTCTGGTTTCTGCCTCAGCTCGAAGCGCTTTGCCGGCGACTTTGACTGGGACATTGGTATCAACGGGTACTTTTGGATTCTGGCCATTCCGTCGTGCTTGAACGTGTTTGTGTGCTACTTCTTTGTCAAGGACGAGAAGCGCGTGCGTGTTCCACTTGGCATCTACTTTGACCAGTTCTGGACGCTCATTCAAAAGCGCGCGGTGTGGCAAGTGCTCCTCTTCAACTTCCTCTTTGGTCTCTTCACGGCCATCGGCTCGACGGCCGGTGACTACGTCGCGCTCTTCTGGGCCGAAGTCGACAACGTCAACGCGCAGATCATCGGTGTCGTCAGCCAGCTCCTCTTTGCCGGTGTGCTCACGCTCACAGGCACCTACGGCACGCACTGGAACTGGCGCTTCGTGCTCGTGATTACGATCCTTGTCACGTACGCGATCGACTCGGTCTGCCAGTTCCTCACCATCTTTGCCGTCATCCGCAACCAGTGGTTCTACCTCGGCGTGCCGCTCATCGAAGTCGTCCCGTCCGGCATCAACTTTGTCGTCGGCACGTACGTCATTGTCGAGCTCGCCGAAGTCGGCAACGAAGGCGTCATGTACGGTCTCCTCACCACGGTGGCCAACATGCCGGGCACATTTGGCACGCTCCTCACCAACATCATCGACAGCCAGCTCAACTACAGCGTGAAGCTCATCCAGAAGGACGCTCCGGAGACGCGGACGGCCGTCGCCTACTCGTACATCATTTCGTATGCGTGCGCGGTGCTCGGCTGCCTCTGGGTGTTCCTCCTCCCGCCGCAGCGCGCGGCCGTCGCCGAGCTCAAGAAGAACGGCGGCAGCCACCCCAAGGTGGCCGCGCTCATCTTCTTTGGCCTCTTCATGGTGCTCCTCACGTCCATCACGGGCAGCTTGATGTCCATGTTCAAGAGCACGAGCTGCTTCCGCATTGCCGGTGGCCGCGAGCCGTGCCCGGAAGACGCGCCGCAGACGTACATCGCCATCATCTTGGTGCCGGGTGCCATCGTCGCGTGCGCTACCTTGTACAAGCTCTACAAGAAGTAGAGTCGTGTCTAGTCTCTCCATTGTGTTTCGTTCTAACTAACGAGTTGTGTCGTGATTTGCTACAGTACATAATTTTTGTTTCTTTTTTCTTTTTCAAGGTGGAGCTTGTGCCAGGTAGGTGGAGCTGCAACTTGTATTTTCGACAGCACTCGAAAATTGTCCACGATGAAGTTGATTACGGTGTCACTTCCTACCAGCACTTCCCGCTCGGGTCTTTCGCTTGGTCCATGTCATCCATAGCGTCGCACAATGGGTTTAAAAGTGAAAGCAATGAGATTGGGCTGCATAGGATGCTGGCGAGAGCTCTATTGGAGGCATATGCCGTAAATAAGATCGTAGTGCCATCTTGTTGGCGCTCGTACGACACCGCTTGGTCGACGCATCACGATGGAGATGGAATTGTTCATCGTCGGTACAGCGATAACAGGCACTTTGAATAGCAGACTACGTTGTGTTATCGCTGCAGTCGTACAACGTGCGCAGCGCTTGATTGTAACCAGGTGAGCCATCCGGCTGCCACGTCACCAGGTCGAAAGAATATACTCCCTTCACCAAAACCCTCAAAACCGGGGCTTGGATGGCCTATAGCGCTTTCTCAACCCTTTGGGGCCGCATACGCCCACCTGCTTCCTGGCCAATCAAAACGCCCCTGAAACCCGTAGACAATGTGGACTTAGGCGATTCGTCCGGAGCCAATACACCGATTTTGCGATTCCATCCAAGTTTCTTTCATGTACCGTACCACAAGATTCTAGCTTGGAATTTCGTGATCGAGAGCAATTACAGCCTCATATTGCTGCTGGGTTGCTTGCAAGCCGGCAAAACAACAACGAATTTGGGGATATACACGACACTTTCGTTAGACTCGACTAGTTTAACGACACAACATGGGCTATTCGACCCGATTACTTCTTGGCGAGGAAGAGCTTGTACACGGCAAAGAGCGCGACGATCGCACCCGGCACAAAGATGATGGCGAGGTACGTCTGCGGCGTCCCTTCCGGGCACGGCTCCTTGCCGCCCGCGAGAGTGAAGCAGCTCGTGCTCTCGAACATGGACATCAAGCTGCCCGTGATGGACGTGACGAGGATGACAAAGAGACTGACAAGGATGAACGCGGCCACCTTGGGGTGACTGCCGCCATTCTTCTTGAGCTCGGCGACGGCCGCGCGCTGCGGCGGAAGGAGGAACACCCAGAGGCAGCCGATCACCATGCACGAGTACATGATGACGTACGAATAGGCGACGGCGGTCCGCGTCTCCGGAGCGTCTGCCTTGATGAGCTTCTTGTTGTAGTTGAGATGGCTGTCGATGACGTTGGTGATGATCGTGCCAAAGGGACCCGGGAGGTTCGAGATCGTGGTGAGGAGACCGTACATGACGCCTTCGTTACCGACTTCGGCGAGCTCGACAATGACGTACGTGGTGATGATAAAGTTGATACCAGACGGGATCGTCTCCATGACCGGCACGCCGAGGTAGAACCACTGGTTGCGAACCACGGCAAAGATGGTGAGGAACTGGACAATGGAGTCAATGGCAACCGTAGTGATGATCGTGATCACAACCACGTAGCGCCAGTTCCAGTGCGTGCCGTAGGTGCCCGTCGCCGTGATGACGGCCGCATAGAGGAGCTGGGTCACGACACTGACAATCTGCTGGTTGAGGTTCTCGACTTTGGCCAAGTACAAGCCGATGTAGTCGCTGGCCGTCGAGCTGATCGCTTGGAACAAACCAAAGAGAAAGTTGAAGAGAATGACCTGCCACACGGCGCGCTTCTGAGCGAGTTCCCAGAAATTGCCAAAGTACGAGCCAATGTCGACGCGGGTGTGCTTCTCGTCCTTGACAAAGAACCAAATCACCACGACGTTCAAGCACGACGGGATGGCCAGAATCCAAAAGTACCCGTTGATACCAATGTCCCAGTCAAAGTCGCCGGCAAAGCGCTCCGAGTTGAGGCAGATGCCCGACACAAACTGGATGAGACCCCAGAAGATCTGGCGCGTAGCGTACGAGAGCGACTGCAGCCGACCGCGGACGGCTTTTGGTTCGCGCTGGGCGACCGCAAGCATGAGCGCGTCCTGGGCGACGTCGGCCATGACGTAGCAAAAGCAAGCAATGGTCGCGAGGAGGATAAAGACTGGGCCGTCGGTCTGCGAGCCCTGCTCGCCATTGTCGCGGATTGCAATGAAGAGGAGGACGACGCCGCAGAGAAACCACCCGAGGAGCATGTACGGCTTGCGGTGGTAGCCAAAGATCGGGAAGCAGTCGTTGAGGACACCAAAGACGACCTTGAGCGACCAGCCGAGCGTCAAAAGCGCCTTGGCCGAGTTGGCCACGTTCGTCTCGAGTGCAAAGTAGCCATTCACGATGGCGTAGCGCATGCCAGCGACGCCGCCGTAGACGATACCGATCATCGCATACTGGAAGAGGATCGAGAGACACTCGGCCGACGTGTACACCGGGGCACCACCGGCGCGGAGCGCACCGTCTTCGAGGTCGCCGGGCGTCTTGGTGGCTTCGTAGCCGTCAGCGTCGTCCGCGGCCACCTTGTCGATCGAGTGCAAGTACGAGACGCGCTCGGCAGAAATAAAGTCCTTGGCAGTGCTCATGTTGCTGCTGCTCACCCCAAGGTAAATGGAAAAGTGAGTGTTGAGTCCATACCAGCTTGCTCCATTGTCGATGCTGCTGGACTGGTATTTCCTTCTAATGCCAGCGTCGTCTGATTCAGACGCCACGATCACGACCGCTGCAGGCGGCGACAGGACGCTCGTTTTCTGCACAGTGGACCTGTGTGTGGTCCCGTCCAACGCCGAGTTGCACGACAGTGCAACACTACTCGTTGGCCCTTGACAAAAGAGAAATACAGCAAGCGTGGTTCAGCTCGCTCTTCCTCCGTAGTAACAACAATGCATCAGTGCAAGGTTGACGCGCCATTCACAAATCCTAGCCATGACATTGGAGCCGACCGACTTTGACGCAACGCCTTCGAGCGGCAATGTTATTACCATATACTATGGGACGATACTCTTGTCGATGAAAACCTGATTTTTAAAATTTAGAGCAACCCAACTTCGCG
>NW_008246137.1:213446-214633 GCF_000281045.1 Saprolegnia diclina VS20
TGGACCATCAAGGTCTTCTTTGGCATGTTCAACGACTGCTTCCCGATCTTTGGCTACTCGCGCAAGCCGTACATGTTTATCGGCTGGACGCTGTGTGCTGCGATTCTCGTCTACATTGCGTGCAAGCCGGCGGGCGACCCGGGCTCGAGCTCGGATGGCTCGCAGCTTGCGCTTCTCTGTACGATTGTGGGCTTTTGCTACGTCATGGCCGACGTCGCGCAGGACGGTTTGATGCTCACGTACGCGCAACGCGAGCCGATCGCGATCCGCGGTCGTCTCCAGTCAATGATTTATGCCACACGCTCGGTCTTTATGGGTATTATTTACCTCATTTGCGGTCTCTGCCTCAACTCGAAGGAATTCTCGGGCGGCTTTGACTGGGACATTGGTATCAACGGGTACTTCTGGATCTTGGCCGTCCCGTCGATCATCAACGTGCCGGTCATGTGGTTCTTTGTCAAGGACGCCAAGCGCGAGCGCGTCCCCGTGGGCATTTACTTTTCCAACTTTTGGGAGCTCGTCCAGCACCGCGCCGTGTGGCAAGTGCTCTGCTTCAACTTTCTCTTTTCGCTTTTCACGGGCAACATCACGTCGACGGCAACGTACTACGTGTCGCTCAACTGGGCCGGCGTCGAGAACCTCAACAACCAAATCATGGGCGTCGTCGGCCAGCTCATCTTTGCCGGCGTCTTGGTGCTCACGGGTACCTACGGCACGCACTGGAACTGGCGCTACGTGCTCGTCATCACGATTCTCACGGCCAACATCATCGACTCGGTTTGCCAGTTTTTGACAGTCTACGCTATCGTCCGCAACCAGTGGTTCTACCTCGGTGTGCCCGTCATGGAGAACATTCCGATTGGCATCAACTTTGTCATTGGTACATACGTCATTGTCGAGCTCGCCGAAGTCGGCAACGAAGGCGTCATGTACGGGCTTTTGACGACCGTCACGAACCTCCCGGGTACCTTTGGCACGATGATCACCAACTTGATCGATGGCCAGCTCAACTACAACAAGAAGCTCATCAAGCTCGACTCGGACGAGACGCGCAACCAAGTCGCGTACTCGTACATCATCTCGTACTGCTTTGCGGTCATTGGTTGCTGCTGGGTCGTGTTGCTTCCGCCGCAAAAGGCGGCTGTCGCCGAGCTCAAGAAGAACGGCGGCCGCCAGCCCATCGTTGC
>NW_008246137.1:215623-216385 GCF_000281045.1 Saprolegnia diclina VS20
GGCGTAAAATAGTGTCTTGCGTGATACGTGCTGTGGTAATACATGAGCTAAAGTGGTGCCAATGGTTATGTAGCCGGTCAGCACAAAACTTGTGCAAACCTCTAGCCAACAAGCGCAGTCTAAAATCACGCAAAAACTTTACGTAATTGCCGTGAGCACGCACTTGTAATTTGTGTGTTTTTATCCGTGTCATCCCTCGATCAAGAGTAATCGAGTAGAAACAATATGCAGGTATGCAGGTGTGTCCTTCGTCTACCTCTCGGGGTCGATGATGAAGCGGTGAAGTGCTAATGACACGAGAAAGACCGCGAGACCATCGCTTTGGTGCCACGGTACAGTGCAAGCGTGTTCCCCTAGCCCTAGGTTTAGGGTTGCGTGGCATGCGAGATTTGACCCAGAAGTCGCACCGTGTGGGACTTCTGGACTAAGGGACAACCCACGCTAGAATGCCAGTACTGTTCTATGCAAGTGCGTATTCTAGTCGAAGCTCCGTCTGTTTGATAAACATCCCAGACGACAGTTGGTAGCCAACCGACAGATCGACAATCGAAACAGAGACTCGAATTTCTCAAGATAAACACAAGACAACCAATACGACTACACGCGGTGCAAGAACGACGGCGTCGACAGCGGCATCGACGCGAAGCGCGTCACGAGACGCACGTCACTCGGTGATCGGTGGTACAAGACCCCGGTGGCATCAAATGGCAGCATGCCGCGAAGGCTGAGCGGGAAATGTGCTGTTGGCAAGACATTTTTGTC
>NW_008246137.1:218425-221253 GCF_000281045.1 Saprolegnia diclina VS20
TTGCCGTCCCCGCTCTTGGAGCCCATCGTAGCATTGCCAGCAGCACCGTCGGCGTAAAAATAAAGTGTCTTGCGTCTACGGAGGAGCGTGGATATGCGTGTTGTGGCAATACACGAGCTAGAGTAGTGCAAATGGTTCTGTGGTCAATCAGTGTGAAGCCTACGAACACCGTCTAAAATCACGCAAATGCATCCCATAATTCGCCGCGCAGCGCGCACTTTGCGCTTGCAATTTGCGTGTTTTTATCCATCCCCACCCTTGATACAAAGACCTGCATTTGATACAAGAACAAACGAGCCAAGGACAACAACATGCTTGTGCAGAGGACGTCGGTGGCGGCGCGGCGCCGGCTGGCGCGCCAGCTGCAGCAAGTGGATGGCCTCCGCATGCTGGGCGATGGCCATGGCGCTCGACAAGCGCTGCCCACTGCGTGCCTCGCCTTGCAGCAAGCGCGTCCTTGCATGCTACGCCTCGTCCTGCCTACCCGAGCGCTCTCGACGGCCGCCACGTCGCCGACGCCGTCGTCTTCGCCCAGCTTTCCATCCGCCGACGTGGTGACAACAGCACATGGCGTCGTAGCGACCAGCGCCTTTGCGCCCGGCGCCGTCATCTTCTGCGAGACGGCCATCGCAGCGTCCAGCTTTGGCCACCACTGCCACCATGACCACCACACGTGCGACCACGACCATGGCCACGTTCATACGTGTGATCACGACCACCACCATCACGGTACGATCAATGACCTCCACGGCCACGACGACTGCGACTATGCCCACGGTGCCCCTGCACACTGCAACCATGACCATGCCCACGATCACGATCACTGCGACCATGACCATGGGCATCACCACGTTGAGACGCTTACAGAGGCCGAGCGCGATACCATGGCACCGGCGATCGCTGCCTCCTTTGACGCGTACATGGCCTTTTGCGCGACGCACGCCGACGTCCTCGGGCGACGCGACATTGCCAGCAACCTCGTCAAACTGCTTCACGCGATCGCATCCGACGCGTCATTGCTGCCCGATCTACTGCGTCTCTCAGTGCTCTCGGACCGCGTGCCCGCCTGCATGGCGACCGCTGTCGCCCTCCGATCGCACCTCCCACCCTCGAGCCTGCCTCCAACTATCTCCGACGCAGAGCTCGCGCACCTTCTCGGCGTACTGCTCAACCATGCGCAGGCGCTCAACAGCATCGACGGCAGCGGTGTCTTTCGGTACATCCCGCGACTGCACCACGCGTGCATCCCCAACGTCCACATCGCGGCCGACGGAACGACGCTCCGCGCCACAGCAATGACGCCGATTGCAGTCGGTGACGCGCTCACGTTTGACACGCTCGACATGTACTACTGGACGCACCCGGACCGGGCAGCGGCCCTCGCGGCCGACGAGATCACTTGCAACTGCGACTGGTGCAAGGGCGCCGTGCCGGATCATGCGCGGACATACAAGTGCAACGATCCTGCATGCCACGGCGTCGTTTACCCAGCGACAACGATACCCATCACGGCGACGTGTTCGTGCTGCAGCCGCGTCTGGACGGTCGACGAGGTGGCGGCCATGACGGAGCACGAAGAGGCGACGGCGTCGACGCTGCAAACCGCGACCAACTTGGCCGAGATTGAGGCGATCGTGGCGGCCTCGCCGCTGCACGGGACCCACCGAGTGTGCTACGATGCACTTGCGCACCTCTCGGCGACCCTGCGCGACGATGCCGACGATGCGGAAGCCGTCCGTCGGCAGCTTCTAGCGTGCGTCGACGCGGTTGTGCCGTATGCGCATCCGACGACGATCGAGCACTATGATGCGTTGGCGGCTGCGCTCGTCGTCCAGGGCAAGGTGGACGAGGCGCGCGTAGCGTACGCAGCAGCGTTGGAGATGGCAAATTGCTGCTTTGGCGCCGACCACGAGACGACCCGCTTGTACCAGGCGCTGACCGAGACCACACCGAAGACGCGCGCGGCTTGGGCGGACGTGTATGATGTGCACGATGACGATAGCGCAGTGAAGCGTTCATAGTAGAAACGTCGGATGCGAGACCCCGTAGAATCAACATTTTACTAGATACTAGAGTATATAATTTGATACCTATGTCCTTCGTGATGCTCCAAGGTCAGGACCGTCGTAGTGCTGGCGAAACGGGAGCGACCGCGAGACCGTCGACCTGGACAGGGGCGCTGCACCTGCCTCGCGTGTTCCCCTAACCCCAGGGGTAGGGGTGCGCCCAGTGCATGGGAGACTCAACGGTGTTGTCACATATAGGGTGTTGTCACATATAGGGTGTTGTCACATATAGCTGGACTATGAATTCACTTGATACACAAGTATCCCACAAGTAGAATGCAGAGTGTTGTCTCGAGAGCTCTCTTTGGAATCGTCCCTTGGCCCCCAAAGGCGGGACACATCAAGCAGTGGGCTGCGAGATTGGGTGTTGCACCCTCTTGCATAATATCACAATGGTGGGCTCTGGCTGTCACGTCGGTGACGAGGCGTTGAGTCCTCCACCGTAGCTTTGTCCATCGAACGAGATATCCTAACCCAAACCCTATTCCTCGTGGACGGACTCGTATGTGGTAGATATCGTCTGCGAATGTATAAGGATAGGACTCTAAACGAATTGAGCAGCGGGAATGTAATTGTCACACTCTGCAAACGACAGCCACCCAGTCTACGATTCCGACGACACGCGCTGCAAGAACGACGGCGTCGACAGCGGCATCGACGCAAAGCGTGTCACGAGACGCACGTCACTCGGTGATCGGTGGTACAAGACCCCGGTGGCATCAAACCGCAGCACGCCGCGAAGAATAAGCGGGAAATGTGCTG